>NC_063204.1:27200990-27280990 GCF_017589495.1 Alosa alosa
CACACACACAAGCCTAAAGCCTACTCTTTGAAAAACAATTAATGAGAGACTGACATCACGCTCTCTGCTTCAGCACAGCTGGCTTCACGTGGCTCACTATGTTCAAAGCGGTTACGCCATAGCGCTTTTACAGTTTCCCCTACGTTTTCCCTCCCCACCGATCTGTCTCGTGGCCAGGGATTACGCGACTAGGCCTGGCCTTCAACGTGGGGCTCGCGGCGGGAGAAGCTCTCGATTCCGAGCGCTATCTAGTCCCAGGACCGGCGGCTTAATCCCCATGCGGCGCAGAGAAGCAGCTGTATACATTTGGCAGCGCAGCTAAGCCATTCGCTGATTAATACAAGAACAAAAAATGACCAAGCTTAAGCGGCACGCAAGGAACCTCACAGTAGGAGAGCACAGAGAGAGAGAGAGAGAGAGAGAGAGAGAGAGAGGAGAGAGAGAGAAGGAGAGAGAGGAGAGAGAGAAAGGGAGACAGATAAAGAGAGACCGGAGAGAGAGAAGGAGAGAGAGAGAGAGAAAGGGAGACAGATAAAGAGAGACCGGAGAGAGAGAAGGAGAGAGAGAGAGAGAAAGGGAGACAGATAAAGAGAGACCGGAGAGAGAGAAGGAGAGAGAGAGAGAGAAAGGGAGAGAGCATGACAGAGAGGAAAAGATGCAGCAGACATGGAGAAGGGGTGGTGGGATGGAGAATGCATGGAGGTAAGAAAAGGGGAAGAGATAGATAAAGAGAAAAGAGGGAGGAGGGGTAGGAGAATCATGAGAGATAGCAGTGCTTTTGGGAAGCGAGAGGAAATGGTGGTGGATATGCCTGCCTCAGTGGGAGGGAATAAAGTCATCTGCAGCTCACCCACACACCGTCTTTAACACACGCATGGGCACATGGGCGCGCACACACACAAACACACTCAGGCAGCCATAGGGAACGCTGGGATCTCTGTGGGTAATGTTGTCAAAAGACCTCCCCCTGCCAGTGTTTGTTTTCGTTAGAGAGAGGAGTGAGTGAGTGAGTGAGTGAGTGAGTGAGTGAGTTGAGTGAGTTGTGAGTGAGTTGAGTGAGTTGAGTGTGTGTGTGTGTATGTGTGGCGTGTATGTAGTCAGGGTTAGTCGCAGATAGGACAGGACCAGGCTTGCCTCACGCTGGCTTACCTCTCCATCCACCCTTCACACACACACACACACACACACACACACACACACACACACACACACAGTCTCTCCCTCTCCCTCACTCTCTCTCTGGCTTCCAGTGCTGCATTCAAATCACTGGCTAGGGTGTCCCCTGGTGCCATCCAATTCAGACTATGACGTCAATGGACTGAACCAATTTGCATAGTTGATTTTTATCCATTATCAATCTGCGCACTCGCCAGCCCCGGGCTTCTCTCGAATAATAAAAAAAAGCAAGTGGAACACTTTGTAGCAATACCCTTCCCTTTGTGTGCCAAAAGCCCGAGAAGCCGAGCTCTCCCAGCCAACCAGGAAGAGTTTTATGACAGGAATAAACCCCCTAACTACACAGGGTTTACGATCTTGCCGTGTGAGTTGAAAGAAATACAGAAGGAGAGAGACAGAAAAAAAAAGAAAAGATGTGCGCAGATTTTTATCAGTGTGTGTGTGTGAGAGAGCGAAAGAGAGAGAGAGAGAGAGAGAGAGAGAAAGAGAGAGAGAGAAACGGCCAGCCAGATCTAACAGCCTTTTGCCTTTGGCCAATCACAGCCACGCCATTTTGTTTTTGGGAAAGGACAGGATGACTATGGTGTGTCCTGATGGCTTATTGGCTATGCTCCATTTTCAGATGAAACACTGCTTAACACGACTGGCCCACAAAATACTCTCAACCTATTGAGTTTACCTCGTTTTATGTCTGTTTATATACAAATGAACTGTTGTCTTGAGACGTGCTTCAAAGACAGCATAAAAGTAGTTTACAGCTTTTAAACAGGTTTTAAGTCGAGCTGGTGAGTTGATGCTCATGGACAGGTTCTCAGCTTCTCAAGCGTCCATCTGACAGCGTTCCCAGCCTGCGTGGTATTTGTCGGTTGGCATCTAATGATCCATCATAACCTTGCTGGTTCTGTCAAAGCTAAATACCAGGGTGTCGCCGACAGTTTACGTAGAACTTAAACGTCAGGGTCACGCCCTACAAAAGCCTCATGACGTCTACGCCATCATCGTCACCCATTACCAACCAGCTATTATCACCATCAGCACCGCCATCACACCACAAGCTCCCAACCAGCCATTATCACCATCAGCACCGCCATCACACCACAAGCTCCCAACCAGCCATTTCGAAAAATGATGAGCCAACTCCCGCTGTCTGACTCAGCCGGCAACTGGCATGGTGATATTTTAGCATCAACAACCACACTGTTTACACACACCACTGCTGTTTAGTGTATGAGTAATTCCTAATGTGTGTGATGAGTGGCGTGCGTGTGTCTGAGTGTGAGTGTGTGTGTGTGTGGGGGGGCAGGCCGCCTGTGCTCCATGTTTGATCGATTAAGAACCAACACAACAGCCATGCTATAATAAATACTAAAAGATTTCACCTGAATCTGGTTTCCCATGCATCTTAAGTCTATTTGACAATGAAGATGTCTCATTTGCATCACACTGTGCTTCAAATCACAGAGAAGGACTAGGTTTTAGGCCAGAGAGCTATAAACCAGATACAACCTTCCCTGTCATAGACAGAAAGACAAAGATGCCAGCCATGACGCAGATTGTTCAAGAGGGATAGAGAGATAGAGAAAGAGAAAGAGAGAGATGTTTGCCACAAAGAACGAAGAGCTCATTGCACAGGCTCCAGCATGTACTGCTGAATCTACAGTACTGTTTCACACATGAGGATGTACACAAACACCCAAGTAAAAACACACCGCTAACTCACACACCTGTGACATCTCGGCATAGCCACCTCTCGTTTACGTCACAACTATAGCGGTCTTCCACCCCCAGCCGGGGCAGGTACACAAAACTGTCTGACACAAGCAGACGACGGATTAGCCTAAACTCGACATCGACTCATTTTCAGGTTTTGCTGGGCCAAACCAGGGCCAGGTGAGATCTGGAGTCAGAGCTGAACAACAGAGTTGTGTCTTATTCATCCATCAACCAATTACTATCAAAGTTGCAAAAAAGTGTATGACATTGAAAAACACTCTGTTCTACTTTTTGATTAACATACTCAGATGTCATTGTACCGGCATCCACTACAAGATGCAATCTTAAAGTTTGCAGAGAAGTACCAAAGGTCTTGTTCTCAAAATCTAACCTACAGTATAACTAAAGAAAACCGGGCGATTGGATGACGACAATGCAAACCATGTCAAAAAATGACTAGGCTAAGTAGCACCCCTTGACTCATTTTCTCAGATACATGAGGAATCCTAGCTATGCTCTGAGGTCCGTTTGCCAGAGAATCTCCACCGTCCACCAGACATGCTGAGGGAAAACATCAAGGCACTGTGTAAAACAGTATGAGGAATGGCTGAAGAAGAAGGAGCATACACACACTCCATTCAAAATGCAAACAGCACAGCACTCCTCAAAGGAAAAAAAAACCTGTGGTGACTTCAGGAAGAGAGAATCGCCTCTCAGAGGCCATTAACTAGATATGTTCTTGGCTCTTATATATCATGAGTTGCAACATCAACTCTCAACAGACATTAGAAGGCTCTAGATCTATTGGCTTGGTTAAACTTTAAGCTATCCCTTTAGTGTTATTATTAGTTGACTATTGAGCTAATGAGCTGTTGAGCTGTATCGTAATGCCCTTCTTCCAATGACAAGCAAAACCATCCGACTAACTAATGGGAATTGACTAAAACTCAAAGGCGATTTCAGTCACCATCATTCAGAGGTTACATTTTCTGCTTTTAAGCACAATCAATGTTTAATCTTTGTGTGTAGACACAATTGCTGCAAACCATGGTCAACTTGACATTTAGGGGGAAAACAATCGAGTTGGTATCTTATCGGCTCCATAACAAAATCTCACACACACACACACACACACAAAGCGCCAAAGTGACCTTAGGCTCATTACCAAAACTAAAGTGTAGTGAGCGGAGAAGTCGCCCAGTATTAGTTTGGCTACACTAACACGCCACCTACCTTAGAGAACATCCATTTGGTCAGAATCACCACTAGTGACCAAATCAAAGCAATTCCCATTGGCTCTCCAGTATGCTCAAGATCATAGTTTCTCCATGTGGGTATATGTGCGTGTGATTCTGGACGAACACTGTGAGTGGAGGCTAAGGATTAGCGTGAGCGGCCGTGAGTGAGCGGTGTATCGGTGCGTGCGTGCGCGCATTTCCTCTTTGGCTCAGATAAGCGGCAGCTCACCGATGGAGTCGGACTCGAGGCCCAGACAGCGAGCGTTCACGCAGGGGCTTAGTGCAGCTGTCTTAGCCATGCTGCCGTCACCTGACCGCACAATCATGGGACAGGCGCCACCGTAACACACACACACACACTCAACTACACACACTCAAGCGCAAGGGAGCAGGCAGGCAGGGGCTGCCTGTGTCCTCTGTGAGCGACACACTGCCCCCCTCCCCCCCTCCTTCTCTCCCTCTCCTCCATAGCCCCCCTCCCCCTACAGGCTCCTAGCGACAGCCAACCAGGCGTATGGTGACACTGACGCACGAGCAAGGAGGGGCTGGGCAGAGAAAGCACAGCAGAAGCCGTCTTCTCAACAGACCCGGAGTGCACACTGTACACTTTGTTTACTAAATTGCCAAAACACATGAACACACACACACACACACAGCCATCAACATCAGGACCAGCATGGCTCTGTAATGGGTACATGCAGCGTATTTATTTTTCATTTGCACTTTCATCTTGGAGCTTATGCCCCCCCCCCCGTCCCCCCCTTCCACTAGAGCGGCACGGCCTCCCTGACTTACGCGAACAGACACTGCACGCATGTGTGTGGGTGAGTATGTGTGTCTGTGAGAGAGAGAATGAGACTCAGCAGATAGTATGTGAGCACACGTGCAAACACACACACATTCACACAGAGAAACAGAGAGAGAGAGAGAGAGAGAGAGAGAGAGAGAGAGAGAGAGAGAGAGAAAGAAAGAAGAGAGAGAGAGAGAGAGAACGAGAGTAAAGCTGCATGCTAATTTGGCTGAGAGCAGGGCTATGCCAAAGCTATGCTGTGACTGGTTGGCCTTGAGGTGGGTTTGGAAAACTATCACCTCTTTGTCCCCCACGTCTCCCTTCCTCTCGCTCCCTCTCTTTTTTAGTAGATTTAGTAGTAGTAATAGTAGTAATAGATTTTCTTTAATTGATTGGTTTTGGTTTGTACCGATAATAAAGGAAACTTACTAACGCTTAAGTCTCTCATCTCAATTGACACTCACTCCCATTTCTCTCCCTCGCTCCACATCTTCATGCTGCTGACGGCAGGGCTGACGGGGCTGTGACTGCCTCCGGAGCTTGGTGGTAAGGGGGTTCTACACACACACGGCCTCTACAACACTGCATCAGTCTCTCATGATGGTTTGCCCTGGCTCTCCTCTCCAACTGGGTCAAAGGTAGAGGCTCATCTAACCAGCGCTTAATGCTCATTTCCTATTGATTTCCTCTGTAAAAGGAGAGCTTTGCCACAGCGCAAGGGCTACGTCACAGACTAAATAAACTAAAGATGTGAGTTCGGGTCAGATACACACACTGTGTGTGTGTGTGTTTGAGGGGGGGGGTGTCCTGTTCCGACTTGGAGCGATGAAGATGTCTGGCCTCAAGCGCATGTGGTTTGAATCCACCACACCATGCCTTGAAAGTTGAGAACCACAGATGTGCATTGCTTTTTTTTCCTTTAAAAAAAAAAGGCTGGAAACACAAGATTCACAATTGCTGACCTAAATCCTCCAGAGGTTCCTGTTCCATGGTGGAATCCCCTGTTCTCATCCACTCTGGTCTGGACTGGCCTGGGCTGACACGGCCCCTCTCCACTGGAGGTCTCCACTTGAAGTCAGGCCAAATAATTCAGATCCAGGGTCGCAAATAAAGCCAGTCTTGCATGCTCATGTAGTCACGTGCTGCACATATACTACCACCCCAAACGTTCACGTGATTACTGTATCTCCCGTACTCGTGCCATGGTCATTTCTGAGGCCGTGCACCACCCATGCACCATACGGACACAGATATGCATGGCAGCCATGGTGCGTATGTGTTGTTAAAAGCAAGTACATCCTCGGCCTAACAAAGGGAGGGGGAGTAAGCAGACAGAGAGGTCACCATACCACGGCTATTTAATAAAAACATTTTTAAAAAGTACATAACAATGTTTTGGATACTCTAGTCCACACAGAAACACAAAGAACAATTGAAAATGCTGTTGCTAACTTGGTCGTTTCAGTCAATCATCAGTCAATACCATGTCACTACAAGACTTGATCAATCCAATCACCTTTCATTGGTCATTCAATTGATTGAATTGTGAAAGTTAAAAAGTCCAAAGTCTGCGGCACATCTTGAGTAGAAAATCTATTTTTGATCATCAAACACATTATGGTAATCAACCTGTTTCTTCCATTTCTATGAGTAAGATCTATTCTATAATCTACCAGAAACATCAGCCGCCAAAGCCCTGTATGGGTGTGTCTGATCTAAAGTGACGCTACATGCTAGCAATTATAAGTCATGGATACGGGATAGAGTTGGGGGTCATATTGTCAACTCTTTCAAAAAGTTCAGTCTGCCAAATGTCAATGTAAGGATTGCTTTTTCAAAAAAGTGAACCCATCTTAAAAAAGTCCCAATTATTGTCCAAAACGTCTTTGTTTTCACCATTGGTTGTGTGTTCAGTCTCTGAGAACGCCTGCCTTTGACCATCATCTAGGTGGTCATGAGAACACAGAAGGTGCATCTGAGGATAGCCAAAGGCAGCTTTAAGAGAGATGGAGCCACGCCATGACTGTGAATGAGAAACAGAGAGAGAGAGAGAGAGAGAGAGAGAGAGAGAGAGAGAGAGAAGGGGGGTCCCTGCCACAGACCAAAGCCCATCTGCCCAATCGTAGCAGTCACGACTGCATGGTCATGGTCAAGATGCCAACAACAACAACAACAAACAAACAACAACGTTATACTGCTGATGTCCTGCCCTTGTTGACACTAGGTAGATCTTTAGCATGGATGTATTATACAGAACAGGAGAGAAGGACAACGTTCTGGCCAAATTCATGGCCGATGCCAGGCTAACTAATTCAGCTAAAAGTGTAAGTGTGTTACCGTCATCTTTAAAATGGCGGCCAACGTCTGCTCACTTCTGCCCTCATTTTCAAACAAGCCTGACCTCAAGCCCCATACCCTATGCCATTAAATATGTTTTTAAAGCAAGCTTGGAATGCTACAGAACCTCATCTAGGATCACTCCTCTGTCTATATGTCTTGAATTTCCCCTTGGGGATCAATAAAGAAAGAAAGAAAGAAAGAAAGAAAGAAAGAAAAAGAAAGAAAGAAAGTATGTATCTATCTATATATATCTATGTGGCACTAGTGTTAATTGTGTCACCTATTTTTAATTTAGTCAGTCTTGTGACGAAATGTCCTTTTTAGTCTTTGTCATATTTAGTCATTCAAATATCATTTTTGTTAGTCAGATTTTAGTTGACTAAAACTCTCATCATTTTAGTCTAGTTTAAGTCAAAAGAAAACAAGTTATCTTAGTCAAGTTTTAGTCAAACATTTTAGTCTTTTTTTTTATAACAAATTATTTCTGATTACCATTTCAGTCAAATAGTGTTTCACATATCTCAATTTTCAGTCATCTCAGCTTGTCAGTCAGTATGTTTACATGCACAGGTAAGTCGAGCCACAGTTATAGCTCGGTTCGTAGACCAGTGTTTCTCAAAGTGTGGTCCGGGGAACACTGGTGGTCCGCAAGCTATCCCAAGTGGTCTGCGAGCAGACGTGGTAAAATATAGATGAGTTGTTTGCAATATTGAACAAACTTGTATGTAAATCCAAACAGTTCTGCAACACTGTCTATGTAAGATATGCCAGTTTAAATCATATGAATCCTCTGACACAATAAGCAAAGTGCAAAGACAATAAGCAAGTTTTAGCAAGGTGGTCCATGCGTTTCTTTTTTAGTGGTCCTTCGTCTGAGAAACACTGCCGTAGACCCAAGTATTAATGTTTTACTCCGCCACGCTAGATGGCGATATGCGCCCAAACGCAACACATTCCCCGAACTTTCCATATTAGCTTACTTGCTAGCAAACTTTGCATCATCAGTGTATCTAGTTAAATAGTTGACAGTGTTTCCCTTACATTGACTTATTTGTGGCGGCCCACCACCATATCAACATTGACCACCACACAATGATTGTACTAAATTGTGCTTAAATCTGTTTAGAATCATAACCAGGCTGCACTAATTTGTTAAAAACTGTTGCATTCGAGTTAATTCTGCAAACCTACCACCACAAATAGAATTCAATTCTGTGGGAAACACTGGTTGACATTACTTGCTGAACATTTTCGTTTGGACATTATGGGGGATGTTAATTCGTATATGTATGAGAGAAGCTTCAACTTATGGGTTACAGTAGCGTTGTGGCATAAAGCTTAGGCAGTTAGCTTGCTAACTCTGGCAGAAATCTCCAGTGTTCTTGTTCCAATATATTCTGTCTTCTTATTATGTAGACGAAAATGAAGAGAGATTTTATCTTAGTTTTTATTTCATGCAAAACATTTTAGTCTCGTCTTTTTTTGTCAACAATAATGCATGTTAAAGGCACACTATGCAGGTTTTTTAGCTTATTATACCTTCATTTCACAGCTTCAGAGTCATTGGAATGGTTATATGACTTTTTTCGGGTTGAGTGGTGGCCGTCTCGCTTCCCCCTAGAGCCTGTGAGCGGAAAAACCACCCTTGCAACTGTGGGCCGGTGGGCCGACGGCCTCAGTGTCAGGAAGTATAACGAGTGTAACGAATTGCTTTACTGCATTCAAATACACATACACGCCAGGCACCGGCTAGAAAAAGGTAGCGATGGAGTTTCTCAGACATTCGTCATGACAGAGCCAGCGAAAAAGAAGCAAAAACTCTTGTCCTCTCGTCAACACTATGTGGCACCTGGCGAGACGGAACCATAGGCATCTGTCATGTTCTGTCCAAATCATGGAAAAAAGTTCTAACCAAAGTTATCCTACCTAGCAACAATAACAATGGGAGGTGGTTCTTGGGATTGGTCAATCAGGTGCCAGTATCTATGGCCACAAAGTATGTTGTCATTGTGGATTGGCTGATTCTTCCCAGCAGGAAATTGACAGCTCTTTCCCTATCCATTGGTAACATTTTACCATCGGCTATGTATCTGCTGTGCTGGCAAACTCTGCATAATGTAAACAATTAACACCACAAAGGAGAGTTTAAAGACAAAAGTTCAGTTCCAACTTGCCTTGATTGTGACAACTCATAAGCACATCGATTCCTCCTGATTTACTGCCATTTATCACAAGCAGGGAAGGGATCAAGAGCAGCCAGGGTAAATAAAACAGGAAGCCAAGCAAGGCCTGGACGCCATTAAGTCTTATCCACAACGCATCCCAAAACTCACAGATATTAAAGCTGCCGTGGTTGACAGGCTCGTAAATTCAGAGCTTCCTTATAAGTTACTTGACCAACACTCAGCAAAAAGCTGTATAACGGGACTCTGCATTCCTGTAAGTGGGGAGCAATAAACACAGGTTTTTACAGCAAGGTATATAGAAGAGATAGTTGTTACTACACGTGCACACACACACACACACACACACACAAGCCTGTGTACAGAGTTTACCTGGGCACTCAACTTTTTATGTGCAGACACTTGAACCTTGATGGGCTATTAGTGGTCTTGTACAGCCATTATGATCTTGAAAGCACGGTTCTTAAATGAGGTGTCAGTGCGTCAGGAGGTTTTAGTGCGCAACAGAGGAACTAGGTTGGTGACGCATCAAGGATCGAGTTGTACAATCATACATACAATCACTCTTCATGGATGGTTCAGCCCCCATCAGTCCAATGACATTAAACGGCATTCTGATGCGTGACCAAAAAAACATTCAAAAACTATACTAAGTGTATAGTAACACACAGGATACTATGGTGTATCCACACTGCAAACAATAGTATTACCATGGTGAAGAACTACCATGATGCCAGTACATCAAGAACATGATCCCATGGTGCACCGTGAGAACTGTGCAAGACATGTCCTCAGAACAAAGGTCAGGAAGGGAGTTTCAGCAGATGCTCTCAAACAGACTACTAATCCCTTTTGATATCAACAACAGTGTTTATATCTTTTCAGAGTTCACAGGGCCATCGGTCTGAAGGGGAAGCTACGCCTGCCGGATTTCAGCTGCTTGTGGTTTACCCCACAGCAGCTCACAGCAGCATTTTCTTTGGCCACACAATCCTCACGGTTCAAACAGCATTCAAACTGCAGTAAAACAACGGTCCAAAGGTCTGTTTCGCTTTGTGTTTTCCCAATCAAAATGTCCACTCAGTATAGCCCCTAGTCTTCTATATGATAGAAGTCTCTGGGCTTGCACACGTGATAGAGAAATTCCAATATATATAAACAGAACTATACATTTTATGAACATTACAATGACAATCCTAGAAAGTGAGTCCTGCCATGACAAATTTAAGTAATTTCTCCAGACTGATTTTCCCCATTAACTTGTGACCAAACCTGTTCCTGTCAAAACCAGGAGAAATTGTTGTTACTGCTGCAACAACTAACAACTTGGAAACTGTTGATGTTTTTAAGGTCAAAACACAGACAAAAAGACTATTTCTTGCTTCCAAAAAGCATTTGTACTTCATGGAGCATAACATCAAAAGCTTTTCATTTTTGTACATTGTTTTCACTACTTTCTAGACATGTTTTAGTCCTTGTTATATTGTTGATTTGGCGCTGCAGCCCTGTCACGCATGGGTTACATGCTAGAACGAGTTGTGAAACCCAAACCTCTGAACCGCTCCTTCTTACCACATCCTGAAACTACGTCAATCCAGCAGCCCTGCATGAAATGCTTATCGCTGAAGTTAAGATAAACAAACTCCTTCGATAAAAAAAAAAGAAAAAAGTACTCTCATCTCACCCTGTCCTGTCTTAAAAGTCGCCTGGCGATAGGCCTCTGGAGGAACAGCGCGTCTCTTAGCGCCGCTCCGTCCTCTCTACTCGCTATCTGGTTCTCATGCACACGTCAGAGCTGCCGTCAGAGCTGCCATCAGCCTGCGGCGGGCCGCGTGATGACAGGGCAGCAGCTCCGGGCCCCAGAGCCAGAGGCCACGCCGTTTCCTTCATGCTTTTTGGGTGTCAGAAAAGGCTGGAAATGTCAAAGTCATGACAAACTGTGGGTGGGCGAGGTATGTGTGTGCACTGCCCGTCATCGGCAAAGCCAAGGCCCCAACGCTCCCACACAGCAGGGGATGCAGAGGCGCGCTGGGCCGCATGTAACATTGCGCTGTGTCTTGCAGCACATTCAAGCGTATACACGCAAATCAGACGTGCTACTTCATGGGCAAACATCCTGAACATACCTCACTCACGTGCAGGTCACATGACGGCACTTTGGGTGCCTCATGCTCTGAACTTGAGTAGCAGGAAGCGTCATGCTTTACTGTAGGTTAATGTCATCCACACCCACCCTCATGCCAACACAACCCCACCCACCTCTCTGCTGATTGCAAGTGTGTTAGCTTGTAAATGACACAATCATGCTTGGCAGGTTTCCAACACAGCCAGGACATTTGGAAGAGGGACTGGGTGGAGGCGGGAGATACTGTCCAGTACGCCGAACACTGAACTTACAGTCAATGCACAATTGCGTCTGGGCACTGCCAGAACTGTTTTGATGATATTGCTTTGGTGGACAGCATTTTTCATTGAATTACTTGAAACCATGATTATGGACGTTTGTTAATTAATCTGAAAGTAGAGTAACTATGTTCACAAGGTTACAAATAAAGGCCACATTTCGTGCCTTTGTTTGCAGGTGTCATTAAAGGGTTGTGGTTACTGGTGACTTATTTCTACACAGTCTCATACAACCTGCCAAAACCTAAACTAATTTAAACTCCCTTCCAGAAACTGTTTTCCCTCCACTGTAGACGATAGCTCACTGCAAAGGTCTTCACTAAAGCAAAACAGTCTTTGACAAACATAAAGAGAATGGACAGAGAGAACCAGAAAGAAAGAAAGAAAAGAAAGAAAGACAGAGAGAAAGAAAGAAAAGACTCTAGCCATCTGCGATGTTGGCACCAGGCCAAACTACTGCCCCCTGAGCCCATGCACATGTTTTACTGCCTCCCTCTGCAATGGTAGCCTGCCTAAGCTCCCACAAACACAGCAGCATGGCGACACACACACACACACACACACTGCTGCAGCTCACACTTAGGAAACAGATACAGATGGGAAAACGCAGTGTTTACAAAAGGCAAATAGAAGCCCTCTTAAAAACTATGCACAATCTTTACTTCCAACTTTCTCACCGTTCCTCCCTCTCTCTGTCTCTGTCCAATACATTCACTCTCTCTCTCTCTCTCCCTCTCCCTCTCTCTCTTCCTCTCGTTACTGAGGGCACTGTGAGCATTCCATGGAACTGAAGTGCCATGAGAGGCTTGAAAGGCTTACTGTGACATGCCGCCACAACGTGCCACCTTGCCTCCAAATGAGTCCAAAACAAAACAGCCCGGGGGAAAAAACAACAGGCAAACGTGACCCCGCCGCCGAGGAATTTACCACTTTACCGCTCTCTCTCCTCTAACCCCACAAGGCTCAGCTCATCTAATGGGCCAGGAGAGAGGGAGAGAGAGAGAGAGAGAGAGAGATGGGCCTTTCATTGCCGGTCGGCCTAAGTGCCCATGCATTGAGGCCCCCTGGTCACAGCACTGCTTGCGAACAGGGCCATTCATGGTTGGGGGGGCATCATTTCCATGTGGAAGAAGCACAAAAGAGAAGAAGTGGGGACATGTCTATGTACTAAAGATCCCTAGATTGTAGTAACTGACAACAAATGTACCCCATCTAAACTTCCATTGTGCTTTCCTTTGTGGGTTTGTGTGCGTGTGTGTCTGTGTGATTGTGTCTGTTCAGTATATGTGTGTACTGTGTGTGTGTGTGGTGTAAAGAGGAAGTGACTGTAATGGTGTACTAGTGAGAGAAAAAGGGGTTGGACACAGCTGAGCGGTCTGATACGGCAGTTCTTAATAAAAAGCTTGTGGGTGGTCGACCAGAGATACTAAAGAGGCCTCTCAGTGTAACACTAAGAGTCTCCGAGAACATTCCTTGACTAATTTAACATAAACAATGTAAATCCAGTAATTTCACACACACACACACACACACACACACACACACACACAAAGTAAATTTAAAACAGAACTTAGGAGGGTTATGCGTACATATAAGCAAGATGTTATTTTTACAAATTCTTATTTAATGAGAATTCCATTCCCATTCTGTTCATTGGTCCTCTGCAAAATACTTCACTACAATACACAAATCTTGCATACAACGGAGTATGAATGTGCCCTTGTACAACTGTTGTTAACAAAGGTAAACAATGAAGTTTAGAGGTCACCAAGACCGTTTTATTTTGAAACACAGGGTTGAAATTTGAGGGATGTGATGTTCCCTTTTGAGACTTGAGTAATAACTGGTGTACAAACAGTCCAAGTCATCTGGTCATGTGTCAATACGAGTTGCTCGGTGACCAAGGCCTAGCCCTTATTTTGGAGTTGATAGCACACTTTTAGTAGACCAAAACAGACACAGACCAGTTAAGCAAATTATAAGTCTCTCCCTTTGTGTAGATAACTGATGGGTGGGGTGTGTGTGTGTGTGGGGGGGCACCTCTTCAATATCAATTACTTCACGTCACAATATGTTCTCCAAAACTTTCTTAAAGCCTGGTTTACAGGACGAAATATAGTGTGCTGGAGGTCATTACATTCACATACACTTTATTAGGCCTACACCAAGTAACATAAATGTCACCTCTACAGTAACCGTGAAATATGGGAGTCAAAACTCTAATCCCAGAACAGTAAGAATACATCTGTCTCAGTAGAGTAAATGTTATGGATTTACCATGTGTACATTTGGAGAATATTAAATTCATGACGACTTGAAACAAGGATAGCATTTTGCTTGCAACTGGGTGCAATTTTATAAGTTGCAGGGAGGTAGGTAGGGGGTTGGGGTCAATATGTCAAATTTTCTCTGTCAACAAGCAATTGCTTTCGATAATCTCCATATTAGAATGACACATTAATAGTGGATTTCGTTGCTATTTATACATCAAACACAGTTCTGGTAAACCTCCAGAGAAGTAGCAGCAAATGCATGTTTGAAGGAGGGAGGGGGTTCCCATGAATCACCTGTTTGTTCCTCCTCGAAATATACCAAAGGTTTCAGTAAACAGATATTATCATCGAATAATCGCAAATGCAATGTCTTCCATCCTGTAGAAAATGTAAAATCGATGTCAATGTAAACAAAATACCTGTGACAGCTGTCGTGGATCGGGGGCCCCGAACAGAGAGGAGCTGGAGCTGAAACTGATGGCTCCCCTCCGGCTGAGTACATGCTTGGGAACCGGCCTGTCTAGAGGCAAAACCGGCAACTGATAACATACTTCCATTGAATAATATCAACGCTGGATCCAGATCAAAAATTCAAATAAAAAATATAAAAAATGATAACTATTCCAAATCCTGGAGAAGGAATTTCATGGATTAGGTAGCGTTGTTAGCAGAGCCTCTCCAACAGAAACCTTCCTTATGAAATACATAGAAAAATAGAGTACAATAATGCTCAATTTCACGTTTAGCATACGGAGTACTTCATTTTCTTCGGATAGACTTCAAACTTGCACGAATCGCCGTCTTTAATACATTGTCTATGTCTCTGCGTCCGCGTGTCTCGTGTTCCATTTCACTCGATTTTATTCTTCTGGCTCCATGGACCCCTTTCCCCCTTTTCGCCAAGATCTGGGCCTGTAGATGATGAGGCCTCTATCTTTAAAGAATCTTTTAAAAAATGCTTCCTCATTTTTTAAACTCCGTTCAGTCGTGCTTCATCGTGAAATGGCTCCGCAGTATGCCTCTAAATCAAAACAAAAGGCAAGAACACTCAGAAACGATATCGATGCTCGGGAAAAATGGCAAAAGTGGAAAAACCCTGCGGTTAAATGTGCAGGAACTTGCCTTCACAGAGGTTCGACGGTTTTCATTCAAGGTCTGTGGTGCTTGCAGAGAAACTATCAGCCTGTATTCAGTCCTTTTTTCTCAACGCAGGCATAGCACCCGTAATCCACTCCGCATCGGGATCACTCAGTGCACAGAATATACAACAGAAAGTGACTTGAAGAAACCAAACCACGCTCGGCACTAGTGCAGAACATGTATTGGCACATACTGTGAAATTCGTATAAAAAAGTAAAGGAAAACGGGAAACAAATTACGTTGATAACCTATGACTACCTAGCTATCTTCCTAAACATTGTAGGCTGTTTCCGAACATGCACCACCTGCCAGAGATGGGGCTGTTGAAGCGCACACAAAACGTTCCTTTTCTTTGAACCAATTGCTGCGCGACTACTAATATTACACCCTGGCCGATTGGACGATGTCACGGAGCAGCTTTAGTACAGCAATTTCTATTGGAGGGACTTTCAGGGGCGATTCCAAGACTGATTTATGCAGTCGTTCACCGACTGCACGGACCACAACAAGGGTATTCCACCACAAAGGGGTTTGCCCTGCAGCCGGTCTACATCATTTCTAGTGATTACCTTTCTTGCATGAGTCATCTAGTTGTACATGTGCCTCAGCCTCAGTTAACTCTTCTTGATGTTAAGGAAACCAGCGTGTGTAGAGTATAAGCCTAAGCAAATATTTATTTTATTTTAACAACGAATTCACCCTGTCATTAAGGATTTTCTTCATGCAGCTACACACTGGACGCACATGCAGCACTATGCAACAATCAGCCACTCTCTGGCAGCTGTTTTTGACATCATCTTCAAATTAATTTTGGTGGTAGGCCTGGGGGCATATAAGGACAGACAAACACACTTGTTGCTCCCACTAGACACCCAGGTTATACACTAATGTAGTTCGGTGGTCAAGCACAGAACACCAAAGCGAACATGTGAGACAAGCTTTCACATAACAATATTGGCAATTACATATATCCAAAAGACAGCATGTTAGTGAGCATATATTTTTCAAGGTTTTGCATCATGCCTTAGGTAGTTGGCTCGCAATGCTTTTAGATGCCTTAGACTGCTTGTAGCTGCGTCAAAGTGACGGGCTTCTGGATTTAGATGTAGAGAGTAAAGAGGTGTTGCATATTAAACAACCAGCAAGTTTCAGCACGACTGCATCATAGGCCCTAACTTCCTTCCTATTCGAAATGTCTATGGTTGTCTAAGATGTAGAATCTTATTGGCACCCTAATGGCCTAAAACGTAGGTGCGAGTCATGCATCTACACAAACCAATGTTTGGAATAGGGCGAGTGACAATGATCCATAATGATTCTAAGTTGGATTCAATCCTGGGTTTATTTGTGATTTTAAAAATTCATATTTTCCCCCTAAATGTACGGATGCCAAACTCTATCAATATTATCCAGCATATAAGGTGCATTCTCAATGCACAACCACAATGTTGTCCGCTCTGATTTATCTAAAGAGGCATGGGCCTCTGTTGTTTCTAAGAGGAATTGGTATGACCTACTTTTAGTGTTTTATCTTTGTTGCCATTCGAGAGCAAGTGAAAACAAATACCACCAACTTACAGTGGTAGTAAGCAGGGATGGATTACTGCACGGGCCTACCGGGCCCAGGCCCAGGGCCTCAAGGGGTCAGGGGGCCCTGAAGCCCAAGCCTTTGCATGGAATCATTACCTCAATATCAACACATCAGGATGTAGTCTATGAATCTGATTGAATTTAGTATTGGCCATCCCCAAAATGCACCAGAATACAGGAAATCACATCAAACAAATTAAAAAAATTCTGGGGGAGGACCCCTAAACCCCCCCTCCCACATATGCGACAATTAGTGGGGGGCCTTTAATAAATCTGGGCCCAGGGGCCCGAAAGTTCATAATCCGTCCATGGTAGTAAGTAAGTAATAAAATGACTTTGATTGGGCATACAGTACATAATACAAACAACATAGCTTCTAAAAGCAATCAAAGCTCCCAGTGAAGGGCTTTTGATGCTGTTATATGAATTATATAATGAATGCCATATTATTAGGGAGCTCCATGGAAAATGTTGAAATTACATGATACTGTTTTCTTTCAGTGTATGGACATAGGGCTTGTGTGACATGTTGCAACTATGTGTACTCTTCAACTCCTCTTTTTATTTTTTTCAGTGACAAAACAAGCATGTTTAACATCTAACCTATCAAAGCAAAGCAATCAAAATAATTTTTATTTTATGAGATGTTTTTTCAAAAACGTGAGGTTGCTCATTTCTTTTTAACATTGTAGCCTATCTCACTAGGAGTTTCTACAAGCCAGGTCAACAACCAAACTCTGATTGTAGTGGTATACATTGCATCATCTATAAAGATGTTTGTTTATGATGGACCCCCACAACAACAGTGCTGTTGCTGCATTTAAAAAATAAACACATGTGATCTTTGTCAACAGCAACATACCCCTTACAGCTTACTGAAAGGTATTTGCAAAAATGTGGCCTGAACCTCCCCTGGTGTCGAGGCGTTTCCAGACTCCAGACTCAGGAGAGGTGACATAATCTAGCAGTGTCATATACCAGTGCTGGTCTTTCCAAATGACTTGCAATAGCCTGTCTGTTAATTCTTCTGTTAACTCTTCTGTTATTGTTACTTAGTGTATAAGGGTAGCACAGTGACTATAATACAATGCAATATTTTTTCATCAACAACCTTTTGGACAATAGTAAACTGTGTCATGGCAACAGCCGGGCTGTATGCCAGTGAAGGGCATAATCAGCACCACACTCCCTCCGGTTTTGAATACAATTCAACAGTCAAGACCCCTGCTAAGCTCTTCTATGTCTTTTCCAGGCAACCAGGCAAAATTGTGTCCAATCACTTCAACACTTTGACCCAGGGCTTTCCCCCTTCCACAGAGGAATCAGATTCTTGGTATTTGCACAGCACTAGTAGGGGTATAGTACAGGGCGGCTTTACATTGCCATGCTTCAGATTACATTTTCCTGAACATTTGATAGCTTTGGACACACACCAACACTGTGCTCTGCTGCATACATATTTAATCCTATCCAGTCTAACATTTGACTATTATTATTATTATTATTATTATTATTATTATTATTATGCAATATCACAGCTAATATTGTTAACATAGTAGAATAAACATTAGTAAATCACAGTAAAACAATTCATTGAATTGCATTATTGCTCAAATATCTCACTTGTTCTTTTTGCTGTATTTTTATCATCTCTGCTAAATATTTTAATATATAAATGGGGGTGGTGATAAACTGAGCGGACCTGCTGCATTAGCTTTATTGATTACCACTTCATGCTTTTACTTCTGATTCAATACATTTGATTGAATTTCTAATATCAAATTAAAATCTAATATCACTTTTTGTGAGTGTTAGCTGACTGCATGGTTAGGTATTTCTTGACACATGTTTTCCTTGGGAGGGACTAGTGTTACGCACACAACCACGTTTCCTGTTGGTGTGGGGTGGGGTGTATGTGTGTGTGTGTGTGGGGGGTCTCCCACTGAGCTCACTGACTGCGAGGAAACCATTTCATTAATGCCTTTGTTTTTGGCACTCTCCCCTCCCTTGACACACATGCTTAGCAGGAGCAGCCTTCAGGGATGGGAGGTGTGTCTGTCTGTGTGTGTGCGTGTGCGTGTGCGTGTGCGTGTGTGTGTGTGTGTGTGTGTGTGGGGCATGACGAGGGCAGGTGAGTAGCAAACCTGCTAATTCCCCTGGAGAGTTAAAGCATCCAGTTGCAAAACGTCCCCCGAGAGATACGAAAAAATGAGCATGATCACGCTCTGACGCGTGTGCGCCAGCAGTGGCATGTTAGAAATGGATGCTTTTATGATCGAGCTTAACACAATCAAGGTTTTCAGACATTGTATTACAAGATAACAGTTGGTCTTTATCACTGTTTATGTAGAAACACTGTGTTTATCTTTCAAACTCATTGACTAGTTACTAGGTCTTTAAGTGTTTGTACGAGCTGTTGCATGATGTAAGCTTTTTCAGAAGATACTGTACATTTAGGATTGATGACTTTGTATATAAATATTATTATTTGGCCAAGCCCTTCAATTAATTCATTATTCACTGCAGTATGTTCAGGAGCACTGTAGGAAGAAAATGCTGTATCTGGCAGAATTAGCAGTAAGTCACAGTTTGAGTGCATCTTCACATTATATCATTCAGGTTAACCATTCGCTTGGCTATTGAGTATAGAATATGAACACCGGGGTTCAGTGAGTTGTGTTTTTTAGCCTTTAGGGAAAGTATTTCAGTGAAACAAAATTAAGAATTTATTTAACTGTCTTATGAAATGTGTCAAGCTGGTCAAGTGGAATTCTCTCTCCTAGTAGTGATTCTTAGTCCATTCTTAGATCCACCTACATCCTGGACAGCTTTACTGAAACCATGAAATAATTTGCAAAGGGTATCAAAATAATAATTATATTAGCAGATTTGCATCAAAAACTCACATAGTTGACTTGAATTTCCCCTGGGGATCAATAAAGTATCTATCTATCTATCTATCTATCTATCAAACAAGCAAACATAATATGCACTGCTTTTCTCAGTATTCAGCCTCATATTGTTCCTTATCAATGACATTGAATAATCAATAATATTATGCACTTATGGAACAAAAACAGGCTCCTCTCTACAGGTGTAAATGTAACAGTAGAGTGTAATATGCGAAAATGAAGCAACACCATTGTCACAAACTGTATTTCTCAGCTACTCAGCAATTGCATTTCAGCGCCATCTTGTGGCCAAACATACCACCTCAATACAAAAGCCAAGATGACCAAACCAAACTGATCAATCCAAAATTGTCCAGTGTTTTTATAGTTTTCAGAAATTCAGCTCACAAAGTACCTATGTAAAAATACACACACGACGAACCAACCAAACTAAAAGGATGGAGAGAAATACATGTACATTTATTTTTCGTGAACACCTACAATATCTTCCTCTCCCCTATGCACTGGTTATTCTATTCTTATATGACCATATTCAATTTTTTTAATCTCTCACCTGCCTTATATTTTGCTGACATCTGTTAGTGCATATGTATTTCATTCTTACGACCACCAGATGGCGCTTCGGTTCCAGATTAAAACTTAAGTCTATGAAACTTGTCCAATTCTACTTCATGACCAGGAGTTGGCTCTGGGGAAGAAGCACGATTTGGTAACATCTTCTGTCACTGACTCCCTCCTCTTCTTCAGATATACACACACCTAAACCCCAATGAGAAACCATAGGTGATGCTCAATAGAGGTTAATCTAGTGTACTTCTGACACATGCCATTCCAAAGCATTGTGTTGTGTATGGCCTGAAGATTGTCAATGTTGAAACCCAATCAAGCCTGCTGGCAACCATAGTAGGATAGCCTCCGATACCTGAGCTCTAGGACTATCAAATGTTTTATTCATCTCACCATAAGTCCACCAGCACTCAGAGGAGCAACCCGACTCCATTGACCTGTCTGCTGCGCTTTGGGGAGGACTGTGTTTTGGGATCTCTTGTGTGGAGCAGGTAGGAGACTGTTGGACGTCTGTGTGATAAAGAGTAAAACTACATAGCCGTTGCTGGTTTGGTGATGTTATGAAGTGCATTTCAGTTATTTGGAATATCTAAGCCTGGTCAATTCTTTTTTGATGAAATATTTAATGATTTGGTCTTCATTTAAAATGAAGGAATTATTTAGAGGAAGGTATGCTTTTCAGAATGACTGAAGGAATTGTTGAAGCTATACCAGCAATGGAATACAATGCCTTGCTGTTTAACATCCACACAAGAATCATTTTCCTTTTTCTATGTGTGTAACAAATTCTACACACAATACTATATAAAATGGTTTGTGGATGGCATTACTGCAACTTCTAACTATTCATGAGCTTTGTGAGCATGCACAACAAACAATCCCTGTTGTCATTCTTATTCTGATTTTTCATTGATGGCTGTGTACATGGACTGATTTCTTCTTTGGTGTAGGTCATTTTAATTCACACCTCACAGGTAATGGTCAAGGAAGATGAGTGAACAAAGGCAGCGCGCCCTGTCTACGTCAGGGGAGGCTCTCTACCAGATACTGGGCCTGGACAAGAACTGCACACACGACGACATCAAGAAGTCTTACCGGTGAGCGCAAAAGTTCATCTGTTTTTCACATGACCTTCAAAAAACAGAGGTGAAAAGAGGACACACTTTGTGTTTCAGGTCCTGAGTCCTACACCTATGGTTGTCTCTGTAATCATGTTAGGCTGACACTTTATGTAACAGCAATTTACACACAGTTTTTTTGTAGAGCAAGTGGTACGAAATAGAATAGCACCAACAGAAATAGAAAATGAATCCCTTAGAACAACTGTCTCCTGATATTGCTAAGAAGCAGTATGAATATAAAATGGCTTCCGTATAGCTGAAATATTTATGATGCTGAGCACTTGCCTTGCCCCTGAGTCTTACGTGAATAAGGGTTTGAGAAGAGATTTGAAAGATGGTCGTATGTGAACAACAGCAAGACAGCCTTGTCAGGGCAGCAGCTGATCTGGGCCTAAGCATGAAAAGCGTGAAAGAGCATGAAAGTATGATTGCAGTCCCTCTTTCTTCTGACTACAAAACAACTCAATTTGCAATCTACTAACAAAACAATCTACAACACAGAAGCAGTTAGAATACTGTCAAGGGGAGAGGCAATGAATGACAAACACTACCTTATTCTGAAATAAATACAGACGTGACAATAAGAATAAGCAAGTCAGGGCTTTAGTTTACAATGCAACAGGTGCTCACAGGATCCTGTTCTGATGACTCATTCTTTTGCCTTGTTGTATATACTATATCATTCAGGCTCCATATTACCTTGTAGTGTCAGCTATCTAATCTGTTGACTTTTCTAAGCTATTGCATATCTATTGACTTTATACTCCACGTTTGGAGAGAAAAAAAGTCTATAACTTAAAAGGCAAATGGAGGTTTAGTGTTAGTAGGACTTTGAGTTCACGAGTTTGAGTATGTCTCTTAAATGGTTTAATGCAAACCCACTTCCAGGAAGCCATTTAAATTGTTTCTTAACAGCTCTCATGTGTGTTAATGAATATGTAATCATAGTAACTTTTTTCAGGGGCTGTTGGATTAATTAAACATTAATGAGCATGCGTGCTTGGTGCATCATGAAATTTTGATGTGAAATAACAGTTTAGTACACGTTAGCAAAATAAAAAAAAAAAAAACAAGCTCAAAGGGGCCAATGATGTTTATCGGAAAATTTGTAATGCTTTTGTTGAAGTCGTGGAGCTTTGATAGGCAGTAAAACTCAGGGGCAAGGGCAATGATTCCTCCTGACATAGGTAAGTGGAAGAAGGTTCAGGTTTCAAACCAGCCAGAGCGTAGCTTAGAAATTGTGTCCCCTTGAAACATCCCAACCTCTGGGGTCTAAATCTGAACAAGCATACACTGCCTGGTATATTGCCAGAGCAGATAGCTTCAGCCAGTTATCATCTGCTATTTAAGTTTGCTTCCTCAGACTGATGTCAATCATGCATCTGTGGCCAATCCATGGAGGGTTTTTAGTTCCTGTGTCTTCGGTCATGTGGGATTTGCAGCTCAGGTGATTGGCTCATTGCAGGCAAACCTGATGCATGAAGCAAGATGTGTTCATACTTCCTGGGCGGAAGTATAGCGTAGCATTGAATGCAATAGCGTAGCAATGCGTAGCAATGACCATTGAAATGTCTAAATGATAGGCTACTCCACCCCTCCATCCACACATGTGTCCAGGTTTATAGAATATCTATTGTCCAACACTGGACACCCTGGGTTGGGATGCTTATTTCTCTGGCACTGCTCTTGACTTGCCTGTCCACTTAACTTTGCCCACATGACTGAATATGTGTGGGAGGGAGGCCAACAGGTGGTCATCCTTAGGGTTAAACTAATGACTGAGACATGAGTGGACATGACCTAATGCCCTTAGAATTAGATAGAAATGGGTCAAAGTGAGAGGTCCTATATGTCAAATGGGAACCAGAATCATTGTAGTAAGCGTTTTTTTGGAGCCAGAGCAGATGTAGTAAACAGGATGTGAGTCGAACCTGGCCAGAACTGACCTATATTTGGTTGAGTCCGGTCTACACTGTTCCTTCTGATTGGTTCTCTTAAGAAATGGACTTATGATGTACATGCTCGCTGCAGTTGCCGAGCTTGCCGTGGGTGTGGACACGTCTGAATGAAGGGAAACAGCTGTCTGCAGCCACTCAGCCTGGTGCTATACACAGGGTGTGAACGTGGCCTTCTCTCCCCACCCCATAGCATATTAGCAAAATATTTCACACTAACCGTGTGTGACACCGTGAAAAAGGGTCATCAAGAAGCTTAGTCCTGGTGGATCTAATGATATCATAATGATTATATTACAGTTATAAAATAAGATGTGTTGATTGAATGAGGTAGTATTTTTAGTTAACATCTTCTTTTTCCTCAACAAACCTTTATACCTGATGTGTAATCTGTGCTTTTGTAAATACAAATGTATTTCCACCACTTTCAGAAAAACTACACTTATCATTTATGGTGATGTCATTTCTGATCATCATAAGTCTTGAGGTTTCCATGGAATCTACATGTAAAGAATATATGTCAATATGCTGACCTATACTCTTCTGACAGGAAACTTGCCTTAAAATATCATCCTGACAAGAATCCAGACAACCCTGATGCCGCAGACAAGTTTAAAGAGCTGAATAATGCCCACACTGTCCTGTCAGATGTTACCAAGAGAAACATCTATGACAAATATGGATCCTTGGGTCTCTATGTCTCACAACAATTTGGAGAAGAGAACGTCAACACGTACTTCCTGCTATCCAGCTGGTGGGCAAAGGTGAGAGTTACACATTATGGCTAAAGAGGAAGTTAGTGTGAGCTGGTTCATTTAGGGTGGATATCTACTTACTGTAGTGACAGCACATGGATCATTGAAAAAAAGTAAACTGGAGGGTTTAGAACTAGACCCAGCTTGTGGACAGTACAGTGTAGAACTAATCTCACCAGCTCTCTGTGCATGGATTAAGCCTATAGTCTAGACTATAAGATTTGTTTAAGTCTAGGACTAGACTTCATTGTGAAACTGGTCCATAGGGAATACAGCAATGAGGCATTGTGTGCCTCCATGCCAGACCACCACTATATTGTGAAAATGTGCAAAAGCAGCTGTAGGCCACCACTGTCATTTGAGCGGGTCTGCTCTCACTGATAATACAAACCCCATTGTAGACATGCTACTCCAAGAATTAAGTTTATAATAATCATATAAGACAATGAATATACATTTATAATAACCAACAATAGTCAGACAATGATGAATCAATATTGAGTTATTGTTGTTGTTATTGTCATTATTATATTTTAGTTGTTACTATTATATTGTGGTTATGTAGTTGTTTGTTATGTATGGGTGATGTTGTGTTTGTGTTTGTACCTCCAGGGCTTGTTTGCGATCTGCGGCCTGCTGACGGGCTGCTACTTCTGCTGCTGTCTGTGCTGCTGTTTCAACTGCTGTTGTGGGAAGTGTAAGCCCCGCACACCAGGGGAGGAGGACCCAGAGTGCTACGTGTCGCCCGAAGACCTGGAGGAGCAGATTCGCACGGACAACGAAACAGGTGAACACATGCACAGATCTGGAGAAAGAAAGATGAACACACTAAGAAAAACAGTCAATTCAACTGGCTGCTTTGACTGAGTTATGTCAACATGTAGAGTGAATTTTATTACAAATAAAGCTGACACACTTTCACACAACTGAACTCACTCAAAGAAGATGATTTGACTGGGCTATTTTGAGTGCACTTATCTGTTATTACAGTATTGTAATAGCATATCTCAATGCAGCACAAGACACATTGATTATATGTTATATCATGGTACTGACAGTAAGTCTTATGTTTGTTATATATTGAGTCATACGCACAGCAAATAAAATTATTCTCGCAAAAAGAAATGAGCAAATCAATTAAAGCTGCAGTTGGCACATCTGACAGATTGAGGGGACTTAGCCAAAATGTTGAATGTTTACAACTCTTATGCCCCTCCCCAACTACCACCGAGCACCCTCTCATTGAGTTTGTGCTCATCAGTGCGCACCAGACTGTGATTGACAGTCAGATCTCACACAGCCCTGCTCTGATTGGACCAGAAGAACCGGGAGCTGTGGATTTTTGCAAAACAAATAACAGGCTCTAGGTGGAGGTAGAAGTGTGTTTTTTTTTCTAAAACCGGCTGATTTATGTTGTTCTGTCGGAGCATAGTGTCGGTTTCAGTGAATATGATCAAAAAAATCTTGCTAACTGCAGCTTTAACTAATGTTCAATAGTGTCAGTGATGCTTGATGTACTAGTCACCACAACCAGAGTCATACCTCTGTTTGTATGATTCCTACTCAGTAATGATTAAATAGGTGACATTTTAGTAATCAAATGATTGTTATGGTTAAAATGTGATTAAATTATGGAGAGAGCTCCTACAATGTTTGGAACTCCCAACAGGGGCTGTAGTGTTTTGGAAAGCGTTGTCACACCCTGAGGCAAAACTGGCTGTGATTGTCATTTAATGTGATGTTGTATTCTGAAGTCTTTTTGGTACTTGGTGATGATGGCAGGTATAAGACTGAGTGTTTGGATGATGTGTTTGGACTGCAAAAGAAAAGTGGTCTAGCGGGATCATCATTGCTTCAGAGCTTCTTGTCACTGTTCCTTTTTACCACAAATCTCTCACAGAAAGACACAGATTCCATAAGATTAGGCTGTGCACAATAAGCAGAACAAATAGTGACAGCTGATAGTAAGGGCTGCCATAAATATCCTCAGCAACTGGGTGGAAAGACTTGTGCACAATTGCTAAATCAGTAATCACTTCTCAGTCAACAATCAGCTCTCGTACATTTGTGTAAGATGTCAAAAGATATTTGTTTGTGATGTTGTTCATAACAAAGGAGCAAGCAGGCCACACGCATGTGTAAGTAACAAACAGGAAGGGCAGAGAAAGACAATCAATACTCGCCATCCATGCAGATCTGCATGCTTTGACTGAGAGGTGTGTTTGCAATATTGTCATTTTATCCACAAAAAAAGAGTATTTCATATTTCACATCATCTTTTCACAATGAAAAAATTGCAGCGTTCCTTATCCTTTCAAACTCATGTTCCACTTTTCTTTTGGATAAAAGCTCGTTTTGTCAGGACCAACATATGTCAATACAGGAGAATATGATTGAAAGTGTCCTAGAAAGACACAAGGAACAAAATAGCATCTCTGCAAAAAGACCTTGGTGAGAAAGAATGACAGTACAGTGACATATGTATTAATCACATAATTTAATTTGTATGTGTAATAAACATAGATATATATATGTTTACACATCAAGTTATGTGATAATGCATATACATAATGGACTATAACACCATGAGGTGTTTTTTGTATCAGGGATGCTGTGTAGTTTAATTTTACATATTGTACTTGAGTGCTCTTTCTGGGAAATAAAGTGATTACAGCACTACTAGGAGGTGTAGCACCTGTTCAACGCATTCAACCTGATCGAAACTTGTAGGGAGGTTATGAGTTTATGAAAGAATATGATTTTCTGCTAGTATTTTCTATTTTGTTTGTGCAAGACTGAATACATAATTTTGGACATGATTTCAATAGACAAAGAGTTAAAGCAGGGGAGGCAAAACTGCAATTACAAATAATTATACGTATGTTACAGATAATACAGAGGGAAACTAATAAAAAAGAATTAATTAGTTGCTTTAGTCAGTATCATGATGTCTGGACACGAGTCTTTTGAAGCAAATAGGACCACTTGATCTAAAAACAACTTTGAAGTCAGAATAGAGCCTGAGCCTTTAGATGCAAAAGTATAGGCGAAATATACACTTAATTATTTTCACGTGTGTCATATCAGCCTGTTAATGAAAATAATTAGAAATCATTCTTTTGAGTCAGATGTTTGGATATTATACATTTAAAATATGCCAGTTGGCAGCAGGAGGCTTTTCAAGTCTTCAGTAGGTTGCCACAACACTGATAATTACTGCCTGTGAGTCAGTTCTCAAAGCGAATTTTCCTACCAGTTATTTTAAGCAATCCCACGATAAGAGGAAACGAAGTGGTTTGCCTCCAACATAAAATAAAAAAATAGACCAAATTAACGGGCAGAGCACACAGTATCACAGCATCTCCCACTAGCCCTCACGCACAGCGTTGTTTTGTTTTTAAATTGTGCATTCACTGATTAGGCTATACGGCTGACGGCCTCCCACCGATGTCAAGGGATTTTTCTGGATGCAGGGCACTGTCGCAAGGTTAAAAGTACACTCTCGTCTGGACTGATGGAGTTGTCATTCTGCCCAGTATGACTGCACTCAATCTGGGGACAGCCAGCAGGACGAAACCCACAACAAATAGCTCACAACAAACACCTTTCATCTTCCCTGGAAGGTGTCACAAGCAAACATAATGTTATGTAATTATTACAAGGGGATAATCATCTCTCTCAACCTGGCATATGACACCAAGACCTCATGCTTAACTAGGTTTTTTGTCTGTTTTTGCCAGATGGTGACACCCCCATTGTGCATCAGCCAACCAATGCCAGTGAGAAGACTCAGTTGATTGGTGATGGGCACAGGAGTTATACCTGAGAGGGAGGACAGTGATGGTCTGGAGTGAAGTCACAAATAGCCATTGCTCCTGTTTCCCTCTCACCATTTGCAAGAGAGACTGCCTGGACCCTCTGAAAGATGTAAATACCGTAATGAATGATTGATTGCTTGATGGTTTTCAATATGAGTTCTGTTGACTGTTGCTTTCTGTCATGTTATAAAACTGCTCTTTACAATTGTATACACAGAAATAAAGAGACTGTGCAAAAAGATTAACAAGTGAAAACATTACCATATCAATATTAATTTGAAAACATAGGCTGGACTACTTTAAAAACTCTGATCTGCTATTTCAATAATGTTTAATAATGTGCTATTAAAGACATTCAAATGATCTCTCCATCTCCTTTCTTTGAATGTTTTCTTGTCTGTTAAAGTCCAGATACATGCAGTAAGCTTAATGCAGTTATGAGTTATAGGCCCATTTTGGACCGATCGGTGCCAACTGAGGGCACCTAAGTTTATTGTTATTTTCTGATAGATATGTGTCTATAACACAAAAATGCATGATGGACATCTGGAACTCACAGCTGAAGCTTAGTAGGTAGCCATACACTATACCATTTACCTATACCCAATGTATAATGCATGAGCAGCAAAAAAAAAACTGGTTTGGTTTGGTGCCCTTTCGTGGCACCGTCTCCGCTGGCTCACAGACTGTGACTACCGGTACGTTAACTGTTCAAAAACAAAAAGGTTTCCCTCCTTCGAGCCGGATTCGAACCAGCGACCTAAGGATGTCAGTGTTACCGCTACAGTCCTCCGCTCTACCAACTGAGCTATCGAAGGGAGCTGCTCTGTCTTCCGGGTTCTCAAAATTTGAAAGCTCGAAGAATATGCTATTGTAAGTTGTACAAAAGTGTTGCGTTCTTCACATGAATGCTATAATACATTTAGAAATTAATATAACTTATGACCATTTATTTCTGCAATACTAGATTACTTGGGTGGTGTGGCGATAGCTAAAGTCACCATATTCGTTAACGTTAGTGAAAGTTACGCCAGAGAAAAAATAACGTTACAGACTCGGTAGCCTAGCTAATGCAAAGTTTAAGTTACTTTAACAGCTAGTAGCCTATGCCATAACCGAAAATCCTTCCCTGTGTAAAGCAAACATTTCACCCATAGCTGCATAGCGTAGCGGCTGCACTAAACTAGGATATTTCAGATAAGACTAGCCTAGGCTACTATGAATTGGGTACAGATGCAAAGTTAGCTAACGCTAATGTATCGTTAGCAGTCTGCATGGCGCTTCTTTACTCACAGGCCCGGCCCAAGATAGGTTTGGCTAACATTCAGGTAGTGAAAAGTATCCACTTTGGATAATGAAATACGATGTTTGATTGATATGCTATGATTTAAAAGTCCTGATCATTGATTAATCAGGAATGTCATCAATAGCTCATGAATACATTACTAACTGTTTTTTTCCAGTTCAACCCCAAATGTAGCAACGGGGAATTAGCTCAAATGGTAGAGCGCTCGCTTAGCATGCGAGAGGTAGCGGGATCGATGCCCGCATTCTCCAATGAACCTTTTTACATCACTTGCCATTGGCCTACAGTATTTTAGACAGATATAGGACATCAAACTGCATCTACGTCTAAGCCCATCAACACGTGAAAAGATGGAACCAAATTAGATAGCCCTGCATGCATGGGCACTGCAAGCCAGTTGATTCTAGGCCCTTGGCTACACACGCATTCTGTTCTCAGAGTAGATAGATACATAGATACAAGCCTACTTTATTCATCCCGAGGGAAATGTTAGCCATCCATTTAGCTTATACACCATAACACAACAAACACACATACACACATATATCTCACATAAAAATCACTCACAGAAATGTATAAATAAAGGAGCATGTGAATTGATAAAGGTCTGGAATGGACTGACCATGTGATGTATTGACCATGTTAAGGTGCTATGGTAGCCTAGCCCTAGAGTCTGTGGAATGGTGGTAGTGCAAAAGTGAACAAAACAACGATATTTAAAACAAGAAACACGTGGATTCCTGTAACTATCCATGGAAACAGCATAGAGACCAACTGGAATCCATATGCATTTCCACTGAATTATTTTTGGAATCTGATCCCTTATCATACCTGTTCATTCGTACTCGTCGCTCGATTTATCGTGACTAAATTCAAGATGGCGTTGAACGGTAAAATTCCTTAAGGTATTTATTTTCATGGCTAGGCCGATGCCCTAGGCACCACAACAAAACCCTGTTGGTAGCATTGGCTAACTAGCGCCAGATTTCTGAGTGCAGGGGACAAGCTGAGGTGAACTATGAGACATACGTTCACACTCGGTATCATGTTTCAAGACACTTTAGGTCAAAATCACACCGGAATTATCCTTTAATTAAGATGGTATATGCAACACAATTTATTTATATTCCCTTTGCATAATGCAAACATGCTTTGGGTAGACTTCATTCAAAGATGGTTGATTACGAAGATACTTCCTGAGAGGACATTTCCTGTCCTCGGAAATGTAGCCTATGCAAATAGGGTAGCAGTAATACACGCCCCGCAAGAGGAGGGGCCACTATCCCCCATTTATGCAGTGATCGGTTCCCTTTTTAACATTGAGGTCTATGGCAGAATCCAAGAATTTCCCAGAATTTGTCAAAGCCTTATTTTTCTGAGCAATGGATGCACATTTCGGACACGGTATCATGAACTCCAAACCCTCCTCCCCATTTCAGGAGAATGTCGTGACAGTATGACCCTCCAGTCGGGAGAAAATTACTTACATTAATGAAGGTGTACACCAAGTTTCTTTTGTACTCCGGCAACCCTCCCCATGCATCAACCACGTGGAACCGAGGCGTTCAAACGTCAGTCATACGTCAGTGACACGCCCCTGTGCAGGCGGGGACTGAACCAGAACCCGTCTCTGACTGAACTCCACTTTGCCCTTATAGACATGAACTAGGACAACCCATCTTGCTACGCATTAATTATCTTTGCTTCATTATTCTGTGTCTTTTACATTTAATTAAAGGTGCTCTAAGCGATGCCACACATTTTTTTTTAGGCTAAAACATTTTATGTCACTTGCTGCAAACATCACCTAACCAACCGCTAGCTGTCTGTGTCCTGAATACACTTTAAAAAAACGCGATCTCTGTGGACAGCCCAGGCTCCAAAAACGGCAACAAAAACAACCTGGGCAAACCTAGCCCATAAAAACATAACAAACTGTTCCAGCAAATCACAGACGAGATGCGCGTTTAGGAGAGTTTCAATTGCACGGGAGCAGCACGGGAGGGAGGGGGAGGAAGTAGCAAGCTAGCTGTCTGTTTTGTTTAAGAGTCAACAGAAGTGACGTTACCCAGCATCGCTTAGACCACCTTTAATATGCATAGCCCAGTGATACAGACATGAGCCTAAAGCCTCACCTCGAAATAGGCTGTTGTCTGTTAGGCTAATGTCACAACTTATTGTAACAGAGGTAGCCTATATCGTAGGAAATAGTTTATTTAGATGACGCAACTTAAAAAAAAAACATTTATTTCACTTGTGGAGTGAACACCATAGGCTTGCACAAATAAATGAATTTGTTAGATGATCTACATCTCCGTTCACCTAAAGCTGGTTGTATTAACCCATTTCCACATAACATTAAAGCTGCAGTTGGCATGTCTGACAGATTGAGGGGACTTAGACAAAATTTTGAATGTTTACAACTCCCATGCCCCTCCCCCACTACCACTGAGTACCCTCTCATCGAGTTTTAGGCCTAGTCCACACGTACCAAACCGATCTTTTTTTCCTCCGTCTTCCCTGGAACAGTATCAAGAATATTAGCGTCCAAACGGATCCATCTCAACATGACTCAACACGTTACTTCATATCCCAGGCCTATAGGTGGCATTGTTTCTTTACAGAAATTGACCAAAGCTTGTGCGCTGTAGGCTATACAAACAGACAGAATAGGCTACAGACGAAAATGGCTAGTGCAAGGAAACCAGAATTGTTTGTGTGGACTGATGGTGAACTGTGAACCATAGTCAACTGTAAAACTAATAAACTTAATTTTTACAGTTTGTGAAGGGTGCAGTCCCGTCCTTTATTTGGCTAATGCAGGTACAAATGATCTCCTTTACTTTCTTTGGTTGTAGGATAGTCCGCGATTCACATTAGTTTTGGCTATCATCGCAATTGCATAGGCTACTAAACGCTAGGCCTACCAAGTTCTAGGCTATTCCGTCGCCACATTTATAATATTGCTATAATACCTTCGTTAGTAACAGTCAATACTTTTACCTGCATCAAATCGTGCATTCGCATTTAGTGCGCTACCATTGGCTTAACATGAGTTCTAAGCGTCTTTGTATGCTCATATCTGACTTCACTGTGAATGCATGTATTTATGTTGTAAGACATGTAAAATAAATGAATGACACCGGCACTATGCACAAATTAATTTAAACTTACACCGCACTTCCCTAATAACTTCTGACTAGTTCTCTCGCGTCACTGACAGTAGCTAGAATGCATCAAAAAAACACTGGGAAAAACACTGTTCAGTCCACCAAGTCATAAGCTATTGGCGCTCGCGCTTTCAGTTGTGATATTTATCCTACTGAGTGTAATCGTAGGTAATGTCATGTATGAAAACTAGTATTGTTAGGCAATACTATAAGGGTCAAGTCCAGGGCAGCTGAGGTGTGGCGATGACATCATCAATACGCAAGTATGCGGTTTCGCCGTCCAAACAAACTTACAAGGGCTACGGTTTCAGATTTTTCCACCCTGGGACCAGGTTTCAAAAAAGTGCGGTTTCAGGCAGTGCCTTTACAGGATTCGTTTGGACGATCGGCCAAGACGAAGCAAAACCAATGCGTTTAACCCAAAAAGCGTCTCCGTGTGGACGGGGCCTCAGTCTGGTCAGTTTGGGACAAAAATGGGGTCAAGGCTGCAAATCATGATTAACATTTGAGCCAATGTGTTTCTGTTCATTTAGGGCCAATAAAGAAAAAAATGCAAGGAGCCCAAAAAATTAGGTGGGGGAAGGCCCTATTTGTGCACATCAGTGCGCACCAGACTGTGATTGACAGTCAGGTCTCACACAGCCCTGCTCTGATTGGACCAGAAGAACCGGGAGCTGTGGATTTTTGCAAAACAAATAACAAGCTCTAGGTTAGGGTTTCTCAACGGGGGCGTTCGTACAACCTAGGGGGGGCGCTGGGAACGTGAGAGGTTTTTTTTTTTTTTTTATTTTAAACTTTCATGGTTTTCACATATTTTTTTTCACCACCTGCCATTGACCCTTCAGTGTCTGTCCCCTTCTCTGCTGTTTTTGACTCATTTCAGCCTGTGACCCTGCCCTTTGTGCTGGATATTGTTGGTCATTTGAAGCCCTCAGGCTCGCCAGTTGATAATGTCCCTCCCCGACTTCTTAAGGAGGTTTTTTAGACTGTTGGACCATCATTTACTGCAGTTATTAATAGCAGTCTGACCTCTGGAGTGGTTCCAGGTAATTTTAAACATGCCGTTGTGCAACCTTTGTTAAAAAAACCTGGGCTGGATTCTACTGTTTTGGCAAACTTCAGGCCGATATCCAAATTGCCATTTCTGTCTAAAATCTTAGAAAAGATTGTGTATTCCCAGCTCATGGACTTTTTAAATGAGCAAAATATCATTGAGATCTTCCAATCTGGCTTTAAAACATTGCACAGCACAGAATCAGCGCTTTTAAGAGTTTTAATGACATCTTTTTAGCTACTGACTCTGGTCACTGCGTTGTCCTTGTACTGCTTGATCTGACTGCTGCTTTTGATACAGTGGACCATGAAATCCTGATTGCCTGTTTGGAGCAGTGGGTGGGCATCAGAGGCACAGCTCTGGAATGGTTCAGGTCCTACCTGTCACATCGAACCTTCTGTGTTAGTGTTGGTGACTCTGTGTCCTCCACTGTCCCCCTCTCATATGGGGTACCACAAGGCTCTGCTTGCCCCTCTTTTATTTTCTCTCTATCTTCTCCCCCTTGGTTCAATTCTCAGGAAACACAGCATTTCTTTTCATTGTTATGCGGATGACACACAGATTTATGTCCCTCTTAAACAGTCAGATGCTTACAGTATTAAGCCATTGCTAGAATGCCTACATGACATTAAAGCCTGGATGTCTCTTAACTTTTTAAATTTTAATGAAAAAAAGACTGAAGTCATGGTCTTTGGTGGCACTTCTGTGACCCCCTGGTTGATCTGGGTTTGTTAGCACAGTACCACAAGCCAATCATGACAAATTTGGGGGTAAAAGTGGACTCTGACCTTAAATTTGACAGCCAGATTAAATCTGTGGTAAAATCAAGCTTTTTCCAGTTGAGGCAGCTGGCAAAAATTAAACCAGTCCTTCAAAAACAGCACTTTGAAACAGTAATCCATGCCTTTGTGACCACCCGGCTGGATTACTGCAATGCACTTTATATGGGGGTTAGCGGGTCCTCCGTTGCTCGTCTGCAACTGGTACAAAATGCTGCTGCCCGTCTTTTAACTAGCACACGAAAGTATGAGCACATCTCACCTATTTTAGCTTCACTCCACTGGTTGCCTGTCCATTTTAGAATTCATTTTAAAACTCTTTTATTTGCTTTTAAAGCCGTGCATGGCCTTGCCCCACCTTACCTTTCTGAGCTGCTCCACCCATACACTCCCAGCCGCTCTCTCAGGTCAGCTGACCAGCTGCTCCTGACAGAGCCCAGACCCAGGCTAAAATCTAGAGGGGAACGAGCTTTTGCCGTTGCAGCTCCAAAACTATGGAACAATCTACCCCTTCACATCAGACAGGCCCCTTCACTGTCTCTTTTTAAGTCCCATCTTAAAACTCACCTCTTTTCTCTGGCTTTTAACCCCAGGTAGTGTGTTGATGGTATGTAGATGTGTAATGTGGGCAGTATATTTTATTTATTTGATTTTATTTATTGGATTTGAGTTGGTTTTTAATCTCTTTTTACTTTTTTTTTAGTTTTTATCTCTTTTTTACTTTTATTTTAGTTTTTATGTCTTTTTACTTTTATTTATTTTTTTACATTTATTTTAGTTAGTTTTTATCTCTTTTCAATTGTAATACTTTATCCTATTATTGTGCTTCTGTGGTGTCTTGTGTGTTTCTTATCTTGCTGTACAGCACTTTGGGAACCTTGTGTTTGTTTAAACTGTGCTATATAAATAAAGTGGATTGGATTGGATTGGATTGGTGCAAAAATAGGCTACCTGAAATAAATAGGCTATTTTCATTCATGGGTTTCTAACCCCTCTACCGTCCCAGCTACATTTTACTGTTTATCTATGCTCAGTGGTCATACAGTGCAGTTCGGGCCTGCACACGCCCGGACTCATGTCCCCCAGCCCCAGCTATCGTCATCTCTATAGTAACGCCGATAAACATAACCCAAGTTTGCGGCTTAACAGTTCAATAACCAATAAAAATGTACACAATTCACTGTGACGTCTTCATCTTTAATAAAACAACACAAACGAACATGGCGGATAGCAAGAAAAAGTGTGTACAATGCAAATTATCAATTTTTACATGTTTTTTTTACCCAACCAGTCTTCTATTGCTTCTAACAGTGGGCTAAATCTGCTTAATAATAAAATAGGCTCATAGGGATATTTTCTTATAATTCCAGAAGAAACAGCACAGAAATGGGCTCGTTTTTTTATTTAAGCAATATAGCATGAGTGTGAGTGGCCTATAGCCTACCCAGGGCTTTTTTTTAATTGCAGAGGATCAAAGTAAGGTCAGGGGGGGCGTTTGCTCAAAAAAGGTTGAGAACCACTGCTCTAGGTGGAGGTAGAAGTGCAGTTTTTTTTCTAAAACTGGCTGATTTATGTTGTTCTGTTGGAGCATAGTGTCTGTTTCAGTGAATATGATCAAAAAATTCTTGCCAACTGCAGCTTTAATTTCTGAAATGTTCTTCTTTGATAAAGTGAGATTGGCTGTCTCAATGTAGGTTAATGTCAAGCAGTGAAGTGATAGCAGGTAGGTAATCTAGGCCTATATCACATGAGCTACACAGAAGAGGGCCACTGCTTGCTCTGTTTTTGCCTACTCTCCTGTGAGACTGTCCTGTGACACTTGCCAACACTGTCCCATGTCACCAATTCCAACCCTAACTCTAACCCTAACCCATGGAACGGTTGACAAGTGGTGTGGGACAGCAAGTCGCACGGAACAGTGGTGAGGGACAGTAGGCGAGTGGTATGGGAGAGTGGGCAAGTGGCACACAGTAGGTGAGTGATGCCCGCCACCAACAACAGCAAACATTAGGCTACAGTTCTTGCTCCAACTGCAATGGAACCGAACAGAGACCTTATGGGCAGAAAAGATAATCAGATTAGATCAGAATAGGTTAAACAGATCAGACTACATACACTCACTGGGCCACTTTATTAGGTAGCCTACACCTGTTCGACTGCTCATTAACACAAATATCAAATTAGCTAATCACATGGCAGCAACAGAATGCATTTAGGCATGTAGGTCAAGCTTATCTGCTGAAAATCAAACATGAGCATCAGAATGGGGTATAAATGTTTAAATCCCTTTAAACATGGCATTGTTGTTGGGCTGGTCTGAGTATTTCAGAAATTGCTGATCTACAGGGACTCAAGGGTTTACAGAGAATGGTCCAGAAAACAAAAATATCTAGTGGCAGTTCTGTGGGCGAAAATGCCTTGTTGATGCCAGAGGTTGGAGGAGAATGGCCAAGTTCGAGCTGATAGAAGGGCAACAGTAACTCAAATAACCATTACAACCCAGGTATGCAGAAGAGTATCTCTGAACACATAGCACAAAGAACCTTGAAGCATATGGGCTAGAGCAGCCGAAGACCATGCCGCTTCAATTTGCATTGGCTCACCAAAATTGGACAATATAAGACTGGGAAAATGTTGCCTGGTCTGATGTGTTTCTGCTGCGATATTTGAATGGTAGGGTTAGAACATGAGTGCATATAGTCCTGTCCTGCCTTGTTTCACAGGTTCAGACTGCTGGTGGAAAAGTAATAGTGTGGGGGGATGTTTTTTGCCACACTTTGGACACTGTTAGTACCAAACAATGGCATTGTTTAAATACCACAGCCTACCTGAGTATTGTTGCTGACCATGCCCATCCCTTTACCTTTGACGGCTACTTCCAGCAGGATAACACACCATGTCTCAAATGATCTCAAACTGACAGTTTCTTGAACATGACAGTTCACTGTACTCAAATGGTCTCCACAGTCACTAGACCTCAATCCAATAGGGCACCTGGGATGTGCATGAGATTTGCATGATAGATGTGCAGCTGACAAATGGAGTCAACCCGATACTAGCAAGGTGTACCTAATAAAGTGCCCAGTGAGTGTATGTTGTTCTGTATGTAGAGTTCAGTGTATGTTCAGTTGGATGCTTGTGGGCCGATGTATGCCCTGGCATGGCTTTAGCTAGCCTGGATGCTTCTGAAAAACACATTCAAGTCTGAAGCACTGAAAACCCAGGAGCTGAACCCTGAATCAAAGGCTATCTGACCCTAAAACGAAAAAAGTAATCTTCTCTCTTAAGAGATACAAAGCAGAGGCCAATTCTAACCAGTAGGCTCAGGCAAAGACTGGCTGCAATTGTGAACAACAAATACATGGTCACTGTCAGACAGAGAGGGTTGAGGCAGAGAAGTAATTTCTTCTACACTGTGCAAAATAAGAGAAATCAAGACTAAATTCCTATGGCAGCCTATCTCAATACATTGACGACATTGAAAAAATGGCATAGTAGTTGGTGGAGGGCCTTTAGCATCCTTGTCAACTGTAAATGTAACACATCTGTGGGTAACTAAACTAGTCGAAAGTAGCCTACACCTGTGTTTGTGTTTAACACACATGCATCTGCGTGCAGACACTCACACAGACATCACACATGTCTCATTATTACTGTAGCCTACGCCTACATGTTGCTGTCTTCTTTTTTTATATATTTAATAGTCTTGTGTTATACTCTGTTCTAAATATTGTCATTGTAAATGACTGTTAATTAAGCAACTTTGAATTTGAACTTGAATTCATTAGCCTACATTCTATATATTAATTAAATTGCAAAAAATAAACTAACAGCTGCCCACAATAATCCAAATTATATCAGTAGGCAACAATTTGGGTCTGTCTGATTTGTTGCCTTTGTGGATTGCGAAATGAACAATGTAGGGTTACTTTGTTTTTCTAGAGGGGTTACGTTTGTGTGGGGATGAGTTTTACGACATTAAAAGTAGACCGTGTGTTCATGTGTCCAGCGAGTCGTCAGCTGTTTGCGTATCTTCAATCATTTTCATATATGGGCACGTAAACATGGCAACCTTTGACGTGAGGTTTCTAAAAACAGCCTCACAGCCGGGTAACAACTTGAAACGAGTGTAGCCTACTCGTCTGGGCCATGGTTTTTGTCTCTTAAACAAACTTATGTTATATGTACATGTTAAAAAAAGACGACCAATACTGGTAGTTTGATAGTTCTAGACAGTGAGGAAAATGGACGACCTGGAGAAGCAGCTTATTTGTCCCATTTGTTTGGAGATATTTTCAAAACCAGTGGTGATTCTTCCATGTCAACACAACCTTTGCCGCAAATGTGCTAACGATGTCTTTCAGGTATAGTAAAAATCGACTTATCTGTACGTTTGCGTCAAATTACGCAATACTGTAACTTATTTTTACAGGTGAATACTTTCACCAGTTATTTTCCATTGAAAACTTAATGGGCTAGGCAGGCGCATATGATGGTCGTGTTGCAATAATAAGTCATACATTATTACAAGCATTCTTCGACAATTACCTTATTAACCTTTTAATGCATCCGTGTGACAAGGCATCCAACCCTTACCTACCCACAAGAGGCGGCTCGCTTACATCTGGAGGCCGTTTCCGTTGCCCATCCTGCAGGCATGAGGTTGTGTTGGACCGACATGGAGTCTATGGATTGCAGAGGAACCTCCTGGTGGAAAACATCATTGACATGTACAAACAGCAGTCGACCAGGTAAAGCAGTTACACAGATTCTTCTGGTTAATGTTGCGGTATAATGTTAACTAGGCCGTTATAAAAAGGTAGGCCTATAACCTGTGTCAAAGCAATTCGTAGTAACTTACATTTCTTCCACATAGATATATAAGCTATGTGTTGGCACTTAAAAGTTGAGTTTACATTAAGTTACATTATGAAAAGGCTATCATTACATCGGGGTGCTCCGTTAACAACAAGTCTTCCTACCTAAATAGGTTACTAGGTCACGCATCCATCTACCTGTAAGGATAGCACCTTCCACCATATGGTAGCTATAGCGGATATGGACTTTTGAGTTGAGATTTGTGGGCTAAGATGACAAAATGAACAATCAAGTAGTCTACATGGTGGGCCCTATATGACAAATAAGAACGTGAACCAAACATACACCATATACACTCAGCAATCAATCCCTCAGTTCCCTATATTTTCAGAGAAGTATATATTTACACAATATTTAAATACATTATTAAATGGTCCCACTTGACCAGTGGTAGGCCTACACCTTGGGTCTTGCGAAAGTCACCAATATAACGAAGACTACATACATAACATGATACATTTAGGGTAAGTGCATGGTGTTTGGCCTATGGAGGTTTGACACACTCCTGATATTTCTGACCACAAATGGTGAAGTGAAGTTAAATGAAAGTAATGAGCATAACTGTTTTTTAGTGGAGCACATTTTTTTCTCTTGGTTGGAAATAATATTAGATGTAAACGGTACAAATCCCAACAGGCCACACAGTTCCTCCGCTGTCTGCTCTGCTGTCACGAAACATCGCACTCAAGTCATTTCAGCTTGTTTATGAGTTGATCTTCCCTTGCAACTGCAGATGGAATTGCATTCTTGTCTCTTTTTTTTACAGCACTCAATTTCTTTCACATCATTTGAGTTGACACGACAGGAGTTTCTGTTGCGACCGTGACCACATGACCCCTAAGGGCTTTGTGAGTCAGAGCATTGGTGGCCTGGACCGCGGCAGGGTTCCGGTTGGAGTTGCGGCATAGTTGCTCTCTGTTGACATGCCATCCCCTTTGCCCTCAGGTCATCGTGACAACCCACGATGACCTGATGCTGTATGGTTGCTCATGACACTCACTGACATTCGCACAGTGTCATGTAATGTATTTGAAACTCAGTGTTCTTCATAAGACTATTATTGGCGAATAACTGATAACTGTAGTATATTTGGTTACATAAAAAAACAAATCCATTCTAAACAGTTAATGAAACCCTGCCATGTATATAAGAGTAAAACTTATCCAAACACTTAGTTGCAGGATTTACTAGTGAAGAACAACACAAGTAGATGGTCTAGGAAAAAACTAAATAAGAGAAAAGCCACAGATCCTTACTGTGTATCCCTATTGAGATGTAGGTCACACAGCCAATAGGCTACACCATAAACACAGCTACAGGCTAAAGTAAAGTAAATGAACAGAGGGGGCACAGAGGTATATAACACCAGGCTTTTTATTTCTTCTTTTTCACCATCTTAATGCCCAGCAGCAGCAGCAGCCAACCTGCCCCAGAGACGAAACCAGACCAGCCCATGTGCGAAGTCCACGAGGACGAGAAGATCAACATCTACTGTGTGACGTGTAGCACCCCGACCTGTTCCATGTGCAAAGTGTTCGGGGCGCATAAAGACTGCGAGGTGGCCCCTCTCACCAACGTCTACCAAAATCAGAAGGTATGCCAGCCTGCACGTGCGTCTCATCATTGAGATGTCATGGGGTTCCTGTTTTGGAGTCTTTATGCCACTCAGATAAATTAGACAAATAGCAGCGCAATAAGCCCACCGATGTTTCATTAGCCGTCATTAGAGTTGTTTTTCAAGCTGTGTCTGAGGATAATTGTCTGTCTAATGGATTTGTTAACGTACGCTTTCATTTTAATGTGTGTCTCTGTGCGTGTGTCTGTGTATGTTTGTGTGTGTGTGTAAATGTTTGTGTGTGTTTGTGTGTGTGTGTGTGTGTGCTCACACACGCTCACACACACACACACACACTCCCCCAGACGGAGCTGACAGACAGGATAGCAATGATGGTGAGCAACAACGAGAGGATCCAGGGTGTCATTAGTCAGCTGGAGGAGACCTGCAGGATCATAGAGGTGAGTTGTTCCCACAGGAAGCACTACCTCTCCCCCTCTGTCACTCTCTTCCTCCCTCTCATCCATCCTCTCTCTCTCTCTTTTTCTCTTTCCCTCTCTCCTTCTTTCTCCTCTCTCTCTCACCCTCCCTCCCTCTTTCACTCTCCTCTTTTCTCTCTCTTCCTTCCCTCCCCCTTTCCTCCCTTCTCTCTCTCTACTTCCTTCTCTTTGGTCCTCTCTCCTTCCCTCTGCCCCCCTATCTCTTTCTCTCCTCTCTCTGTCTCTCTCTCCTTCCCACTCTTCTTTCCTCTCCCCCCCCTCCTTTAGTCAATCTACTCTTCTTCATAAACAAAAGGGGAACAATCAGGAGTATTGATGGACAGGGTGAGCCGACAGCTCTTCAGCTGGAGGTGATGTGTGTGGGCCGCTACGGTACCACAGGACGCTGGAGCGTCTCCAAGCCCCATGGCCGCCGTCCGGCGAGAGCCGGTGACTGACATGGGCGTTGTGTTTCTGAGACTTGAGTGCGCATATGGCCACTGCAGATGACAAAGAGGAACTTCTGGCAAGGTTGATTGTAAGGGAGAGAGAAAGAGGAGAGACAGAGAGTCCAGGAAGAAACTCGCCAGCATAAGTGCATACAGTATAACCTGTTTTTAGACTATTTTTGGAGTTTCGGTCCAGACACTATTGCTTCAGTTCAGTTCTTCAAGTAAATCATCTTCAGTCATTGAGTGGCTTTTCATTTTTTTTTTTTATTGTATTCACTTTTTTATATTTTCATGAACCATCATTTAAGGCGCTATGTGACGTTTTGTTTAAGTTTGAAACATCTAAGAATGACCTTAATAGCAACAGAGTGTGAAGAAACAGCCATTTTGATGTCAAAAATGCCTATGCTCCGTTTTGTCCAGATATCCATTGAAGTTAGCATGCAAACCGGTTAGTGCTGGGCTGCCTCTCTTGCAACACCACACTGTGGCTCGTCTGGCCACTGTATTAAATACAATACAAGTCGATTTGAGACTGTGTTCAAGACAACTCGAAGCCGAGAGACATAGCTTGTTTAATCATAGCTCGTTTAATAGTGAGCATTGCCTGAAGTTCCTTTAGAGGGCCGTGTGGGAAAATCTTTCACAAGCCTAGTAATTAGGTAATTATTAGGTAATTAGGAATTAGAATAGGAGGAGAGGTTTGGCTCAAGGTTTCCTGATAAAAGTGAAATTTCCCTTGCCCCTGTCGGTAAAGTACCTGAATATAAATGAAATAGATTTGCCGTTATACGCAGTAAATGAAATTGAACTGAATTAGAAAAACGGCAAAGTAGAAGAACCAGTGTTAGAGTGACAACCCACTCACTTTCTCTCACTCATGACTTGCTTTCTCAAAGGTGTGTTTACTACCTGTGTTCCACAGGAGAACAGCAGGAGGCAGAAGTCACAGGTGTGCGAGAAGTTTGACCACCTGTATGCCATCATGGAGGACCGGAAGAGGGAGATGACTCTGCAGGTGTCGGCAGAGCAGGAGGAGAAGCTCAACTACATCCAGGGCCTCAAGCGCAAGTACAACGAACACCTGGAGTCCATGAGCAAGATCGTGGAGACGGGCATTCAGACCATGGAGGAGCCTGAAATGGCTGTGTTCTTGCAGGTGAGTTAGCTGTGTTTTTTTTTGTTTTATGAAGCGCCAAAAGACTTACAGTCAAAGCCAAGAGCTCTTCATCATCATGTTTCATCATCACTTACAACTCACTTAAGGAGTGATGCTTTGAAGAACAAGTTTACTTTTTCAACAAGGCTTTATCCTTTAGGTTGTCTCCTTAAAAACATTTTATACTCAGAAGCAGTGTTGGGGTCGTTACTCAAAAAAGGTAATGTATTGCACATTACTCGTTACTGTAAAAATGTTTAATCCCTTACACTACTTCTTTATTCTCTATGGAAAGTAACGTGTTACATTACTTTTGCGTTACTGCGTTTAAATGTTTCTATGGACGCTGTTATTGATATCGACCCCTTTTATTTATTATTTAATTAATTACGTTGTATGAAACATTAGGTAGCATAATCTAGTCTATTACACTACTCGCGCTGTAGGCCTACCACTCCCGTTCAGTATTCAGCTAACAAATACTCAGATGGGTTTTATTTTTTGTGAATGTTCTTGTCACCCTCCCAGAAGATGCACATGTGTGCGCGTGCATGCACGCACACACACACACACACACACACACACACACACACACACACAATAAGACCGGCAACGCAGTTTAACTTATGCACTCGCTACCGCAACATTTTGAACGGCAGATTTTGTTTTCATACAGGTGCATATTTATTGTTTTATTTTTAGGTTTTTTTTTAAATAGGAAAGCAAAGCAGTATTATCTATCAGAGTCAGTGCTGTAGAAGGTGGCCTGATTCCACACACCCTGCTCATGACAGGGTAAAGCACACCACCACAACATGCGTCTCCACGGCTTGAGGAGGATTCCTATTTCCTAATAGGAGAATGTCAAATAGGAGAATAAAGTCATCTTTGCTCACACGCTGTTAATAACTGTAATGTGATTACTGAATTTAGAAAAGTAACGTGTTACACTACTCCTTACTGACAAATGTAATGTGTTTACTGTGTGTACAGTAACGTTACACCCAACTCTGCTCAGAAGTTCCTCATGTAAACTGTTTTATAGAACCCTTCTACTGGTAGTTTCATATACCATCAGTGGGTGTTAAAACTGTGAAGATTACAGAAGTGCATAAACAATTTTATCTGAGTCATTACATTACATTTACATTACATTACATTTGGCTGACGCATTTTTAGCCAAAGCGACTAACAACATGGTAAAAAGTTTAAGTTTTAAAGCAATTCTCAACAATTGTAGGACAATATAAAAAACGGTAGAGTACAGTAAGAATAAGTGCATCAGTGAGTGCTGTTTTTAACAGTTACGTGTCAGATCAAGACGGCTGGTAAGTGCTAGGATCAGCAAGACTTGTTGTAAGTAGTGCTATGAGAGGAGATGTTCTCTAAAGAGCTGGGTCTTCAGGAGTTTTTTGAAAATGGAGAGGGATGTCCCTGCAAGTTCTATGTTTTAAAAATTAAATTAGAAGATATTCCTGATCTATCACAATGTTTATGAGTAAAGTAAATTATAGGATATTATATAGTTGTCATATAATACACAATAATATACAATACATTGTAATAGTTAATAGTTATACCAACCATTAGTAATAACCATTGCAATCATTATTGTGCTTTTTTGCAGACAGCAAGACCTCTTTTGAAAAAGTAAGTGCTTACTTGAGGTAGATATTGCACATCTGTGTAACAGCACTTTTCCTGTTCGGTTTTCTTGGTGATTGCACCTGTTACTGTTGGTGTTTGCTCTCTGTCAGAATTGGTGAAGCCTCCAACACGTCCCATCTGGAGAAAGTGGAGCGAGGCTACGAGAACATGGATCACTACACAGCTAACTTTCTGAAGCAGAGAAAAGCACTGCGTAGCATTGACTTCATCGTCGGTAAGGAAGGACATTTATATGTTATTCATTTAGCAGACACTTTTATCCAAAGCGACACACACAAATCGAGGATTAACATTCAAGCTACATTGCAAAGTAGACCTTGTGGGTGAAAATACCACTTTAGAAACACCACGAGACTACCAGAGGATGTGAGTGCAGAAGTGGAAGTACCTGTCAAAGTGCAATCAAAGGAGATAGTGATAGAAGGAGTAATAATAATAATAATCATTTTTATTTTATACCCAAGGTCGCTTTACATAGGATAGGAAAATACAACAAACAAACAAACAAACAAAAACAATACAACAAACAGAAGCTATGTTTATAGAGCTCTGTGTTGGCTGTGGAGGAGAAGTGATCATTAAACAGAAAGGTCTTGAGTGGTAGAAGGAGAAGGAGGTGGAAGGAAGAAGAGCAAAGGAAGTGCATGATGGGTGTGTTGGCTTGTTGGATGTGTTGCAGATGTATTAGATGAGGAGGTACTCTCAGAATATAGTTGGGTCTTCAAGAGCTTCTTGAAGGTAGAGAGGGACTCCCCTACTCTAGTAGCACTTGGTAGCTTGTTCCACCATCAGGGGACTACAAATGAGAGTTTCTCGACTGGGACGACGTTCCTTGGAGGAACACAATGGTTGAAGGGTAATATAAGCCTTTATGAGTGGGAACAGACCCAGCGATCACGCTGTAGGCAAGCATTAGTGACTTGAATGTGAAACAGCTACTCTTAGCTGAGGGCCAGCAGGATAGTGAGCTCTTTTTGGTTGATTGAAAACCAGAAGCACCACTGTGCATGTGGGAGGTGTGGCCTGATCTTTCTTATATTGCGAAGCAGCACAATTGGGCGACATGAACAGAGAAGGTCAGCTGTTCATCAATTTTGACAGCAAGTTTCTTGCAACCTTGGGAGGAGTCTGTTTTGATGTTGAGATGTATAACTTGTTTGGACTAGCAGTTTGGTCTTAGAGAGGTTTAGTTGGAGGTGGAAGTTTTTTCATCCATGCTGGATATGTCAAAGAGACAATCCCAAGATCTGCACAGAGACCGTGCAGTCATCAGACAGGAATGACAGGTAGCAGTGATATGAGAAGCCATGTGAGTGGATAATCTGCCCCAGAAATTTAGGGCACACAGCAGAGAGAAGGGGCCACAGCACCGAAACAAACCAAGAAACTCAAATGTTTTGCCAATGTGTGTGTTTACTTACTACTTTTTCATACTTCACATCTTGATTTTATGTGTATTGTCCTTTTTAATAACAATTAACTCTCTCTTTAATAACTTAATAACTCTCTCACTCAACCTCTCTCTTATCTTTTATACATCCTTATTTTGACACTGTCCATTAAATCAGATCATTTGTGTTATCTCTAACCTGATCCTGTTTAGAGGATGACGAAGAGGATGAGGAGCAGGAGGAGGAAGAAGATGCTGGAACAGAGGAGGAGCAAGCAGAGGGAGGAGCTTCAGACTTGGTAGCCCCGCCCCTACCAGCCCAAAGCAGCCTGAAAGCCACATCCTCCTAGCTGAAGTTAGGAAACAGACATACACACATAACAAACATTCACACACAACCATACACACACTCTTACTAAGACACACACTTTTAAATGTGCCATACAGGCAGCAATTCATCATATAGAAGAAACAAATAGAAGAAAAAAAACTGAGTGCTGTAGGTGTAGTTTTCAGACCAAGAGATGACATGGGGTAGTATAGATATAAAGTATTTACCCAAAAGTGGAATAAGTGGGTGAATACTTCTGAACTTTCTTCCAGTGTGTTGCACCCTCTTTTTTAAGTTGTCTGGAAATCTAAAGAGGTTGTTTATGTTAGTAATTTCATGTGAGACTTTTTACTCTTTTTTTGTTAAGGAAAAAGCCACCATTGTGGCCATAATACAGACATGTACATCTTAATACACACACACAGACGCACACACACACACACACACACACACACACACACACACATGCCTAGATAGCTAGTTCAGAGAATAAACCATCGGGAATAGAAGTCTTCCATACCTTTTTCTATCTGTCAGTGATCATGCCGTCTGCACCGCGGCGTGGACACAGGAGCTGGCCTGATGGAGGCAGTGAGTCCAGCTCTGGCTCATAGACTGATTAAAGCTATCTGTGTTACTCAGCATGCTCGTCTGTCTTTCATTTGACCCGATAGCACTCACACACGCGCAGCGTCAGAGAGTGTTTCGCCTCGCATACCAGAAATTTTAGCAAGTTGTCGTCGACTTCTCTCGTCATGCTCTTAGGTAGTGTTGGCATGATGTTTTAATGAGGTTGGCTTTTTGCCTGTCACAAAGCTATTTTTGGGGCACTGTCGCCTCAAATAGATCTTTCATGAGCTTTTTTTATACCTCTCCACCTCAGTAGCTGTACTTCACTTATACATATGAACACTGGCTGCTTCCTTTACATCAAGACATCAGCATCAGCTTTCACTTGTTTTAAAATAGATGCACCGCATGGCAAACCTCCTCTTCGCTCACTAACACATACCTGTGATTTAAGTTCTGACCTGTGCTGTTTAACTGGATGAGCATAGAGACTGGCTTAGAGACTGACCGCACTCAGCCATGGGTTCTGAGAAGTGTCCAGTTGATCTAACCAAATGTTTCTTTGCACTTTTGGGTAGTTAAGCTGAAATAACAAGGGGAATGGGACTGTTGTGTAACGTATACTTTCTGGCTCACTGGAGGGTAGTTGGTAATGGAATTTGTCCTTCACACAGACTCACACTGAACCTCACAATGTCTGAGCATCTATCAATGCAGAAACACTTCTTTTTTATTATTATTTTATTTTTATTTTATTATTATGAGTATTAGTAAAACTTCCATATCATAGTGTCTTTTGGTTAACAGGGGGTTTATAGAGTTCTAATCCAGTTACTGTGCAGTGCATGAGGTGGTTTGATACCACAGTATGACGTCATTCCACATTCTGGAGACTTCTCTTGCTCAATGTATTTGGTCCAGATCAGAGTCAGATCTGTACCATAATCATGTTAAGTGTCATATGACTGTAGTGTGGCAATGGATCCCTCTGACTTGGCCTCAGAAACGGGCTTGGTGGTTTATCTGACACAATGAGGTCAAGTTTAGGTGCAGATCCATGATGTGGTGCTTCTGATCACCATGACGCATGGTTCAGTGGAACTTCACAATTTTGCTGCACACTTCACGGCTTCCTGTCGTCATTAAACAGAACATTAACAGAATGTGTTTTCTTTATGGTGACCTCCAGGTAGCAGTCTGGTTTCCTGTTAAGTCCATGTAAGCCACTATTTTGGTAACACTTTAGTCATGGGTTATTTTTGTGTTTTAGATTTTTTTTTTTAACTGGATATCCTAATGGGGATAACCAGGCTTCACTTCCATGGGAGTTTTAGTGGTTGTGATGGCTGTTCCCTGTTCTATGTTCTTCATGTACACTTAATTTATTATAGTGTGGATTACCTTCAAGAATCATTAAATGTTTTCACAATGTACCTCCATCTGTGGGCGGCTATTATTATATAAAGGGATTTAGAGACAAGCCTGATTTTACAAACATGCATAACATTTGAGAAAAAAATAAATGAAAAAAAGAAGTGTTGCAGGTTATTTAAATTGTGACTGGTTATGTGGCTATTAACATTTGATACAACTATATCAAGTTGGCTATTGATGAGACGGGATGTCCCTCAATAGATGCTCACTCGGAGATACAAAATTAGTCTACTCATCACTGTTTCCTGAAGTCCTTCACGCTGAATGTTTGCGGATTAGGCTGATGATTCAGTTAATGACGTTTACAGATCTCTGTGCGGTCAGATGATCAAATTTCATTTGTCCAAATAACACCGTGATATGGCCCTGAAAAAGGTCGACAAAGGACTGTAAAATTGGCTTTTCATTTTTTATTGAAAAATATAAATATAAGACATTCTCTTGCACAACAAAAATACTGGTTGCTCATCAGTTTATTAACAAACGTACACAATGTAATGTACAATGAAAGAAAATATCAGATAAAATATAATTTTGAATAATATACAGTCTTTTTCTAGCTCTCAAGTCCCAAATGATTGTGTACTATTAGAAAATTAAACGTATATTGGCTACATTTTGTTAAGCACTTTTACAACAATTATCGAAAGTGATGACTTCTCACGCATTTACGCAGCTATTTGATCACCAGGCTGTAGTAGTCTACAATTCCACATTTTTGCTCTTGATTTGAGCATAAATCTACTAAAATAAATACGATATAAATGAATGGAAAGGCAGCACTATAGTACATATTATGTTTTGTGCTAAATGTAAAAATTTCTTTGGCGGATGAATAGATGTCAATTTTACTTCCCAAAGAGTTCCATCATTTTCCTATTACTGTGCGCTTGTTGGGCTAATTGTTCAGCTCTTGCCATCTCTAATACTTCTCGGAGCAGGTGGAAGGTGAGATCCAGAGAGATAGGAGGCTCCTCCGACCGTCGCTCCCTCTCCATCGAGTCGTCAGGCTGTTGTGCGTAATTGGCGATGAGCCGCTTCATGTTACCAACTTTGCCTTGTAACAGACGTTGTGTTAGCTGGAGCTGCAGAGCTCTTCTGAAGCCTGACCGGGAGCTTTCGGAATACATGTTTGGTGCGGACAGAGGTGAATTCTGATTTCCGTTGCCCAGTCGTATGAAGTATTCCTCTCCCACGCGTGCCAAAATGGGAAGGGACTGCTGCTGTGGGTCGCGCTCTGTGCCAGGAGCCTGCTGACTGGGGCTGTCGATCGCTCTACATTCATGTCGGGGCGGAAAGGCAACGAGGAGGACGAAGGTGGCAAGAAAATTGAGCTTCATGACAAGGAAGCAAAGGAAATCTGTGAATGTAAAAGAAAGACGATCATGTTGATGTTGCCCTCTCCAAACCTCTGTGTACTTTACGCAGCACGAATTACCACGAGTGGGTTGTGCTATGACAGCATAATATTAACCACTCAATAGTAAACAGTACGGATATCTCAACTAAAAACTTTGTTCCCCCAAATCTACTTAAGTGTACGATGAAATGCAACATTTTCTAAAGTTGCGACAGTTAAATATTTGCAAAAATAACCTGAACAAACCAGTATGACTGCTTAATAAATTGGCTGTTGCCGACTGAGACAAACGTAAGCGAAACTGACAAAAATACTACAACAGTAAACTTTTAAGTAATAATCTGTTTTTGTTTTATAAGGTGCTCCACAAAATATATGCCATACCTGTATCGCGCAGTCTGCACTTCCTCAGAAGAATGCACACCTGATATGACGAATGTCTCTTTTACCTGCGGTCTATCTGGATATATTTGAGAGGATGTCTTCAAAAGACTGAATGTTTAGGTTGGATTTATATAGCCGACATTTGTGACAAGTGTCACGTTAGAACTTGCGTCTGCGCATTGGAGACGAGTGGACTTGAATGAACGCAAGTTCTCTAGAATGAATGAGGTGAGTCATAAAATACCTCTCTCTCTTTATCTCTCTCTCTCCCCCCTTCTCTCTCGCTCTCTCTCTGTTTCTTACTCACTCTTTCTCTCACAAACACACACACACTGTTTCTCACAGAATGCAGTACATTTTGTGAAGAGGAGATGGTAGTGAGGTATTCTCAGCTATTGTCTAACTCTGCATCCATTTTGGCATGAACACACTTCTCAAACACACACACACACACACACACCCTTTACCTTTCAGTGTCATCTTCCCCATGAAAAGGTTTACTTTATATAAAAGCTGGGTAGACAGACAGCAAATGTCAAAAGAAAAAAAAATGCCATCATGAAAATTAACTTCAGTTACACAAATTGCACTAAGGATAAATCACTGTGAAAACTCATTGTTGCTTATCAAGGGAGATTAGATTGCACAAGCACTTGGCTCAAGGATGTTTGAAGAGAATCTTGAGACCAACAAGCGCCCCCCCACCTTCATTATCACAGAAGTTGACAGTCATCCTGCAGGCAAAGCTCACAGAGGGACTCTACTGATGCAAGGCAAACATTTCAAACCACTGATGAATCTGCTCAATTAACTCCAAGCTTGAAAAAAAAGCGAAATTAATTTAAACTAAAAGCAAACTAAACTAGCCGAGTGGCATTCGTCATGAATCTTAAACCCCGTCCCTTTTGTACGTCACACACACACGCATGCATGCGAACCACATGAGAAGTGATTTATTAGTGATGCTCGCCGGCTGTCTACGTCACCGTCTCGGTCAGTGCTGTCCGTCTCCTTCCCCTCGCACTGACAGGCGCTGTCCAAGGGCCACCTCCTTAAGATGGAGCGCGAGAGGCCACCACCAAGCCTGTTCACAGCATGCCAAGCAGGTCACCACTCTCTCCCTTAACTTTGGTTTTTAATTGTGCCACAGTTCGACAAACTTTCCCCATCTAACCCCTGATACCACCACCCAATCTTCTTCAGATAATGCTCAATGAAAGGCAGGGATTGCTTTCCCTCATGGCACGGCAGATTAAAGACTTCTCCTTAACTTGTTAGGGATTCCTGAAAGGATTCCAGTGTCCTGTCACACTGAAGACCACAGATGAATAAAACAACAATGTATGTTGCATCTTTGTTGGTCTTGTAGTAATTAATGTCCAGTAATGAGTGGATTTTTATTAGCACATGATACAATCATTGTGTTATTGTGCTGCATCCATTTTTTTTAAATGGAGGCAAACGTAAAAGACTCAATCTTAATACTTTTTTCAGTTGAGCAGAGAGCACTCTTTATTGCACTGTATTTTCTGTTGAGCAGAGAGCACTCTTTATTGCACTGTATTTGTGGAAATCTCTGTGGCATGACAGTTATGAACAAACTGCATGCGCTGACAGCAGTTGCAACATTAGGTGATTTTATTGCACAGTTGTAGTTGTTGTTGTTGAGTTGTTGTTGAACCTCTATTAAGAGAATATGTTATCTTGCATCTACATACACATCGACAAGGTTTCGAGTTGTGGCTATCTTAGTATAGATTTGAGTGAAGTGATGGTCCTCAAGGGGATGTGTCAGCTCCCATCATGTGTAGTGCATGGCATCTGACACATATTCCACATACTGCACGACCAGCACGAGCATCCACCATCCTCATGGTCACATGTGTCACCACATTTATCAAATCAGTGTTCCATGATCGACAAGTGTCATCACTGTGATCGGTGACAGAGTCAGGAACTCTTCATTGGCATGCTTGTAGAAGCATTAAAAAATAGCTGTAGGTGATGTCCAACTCTTGCTTGCCTCCCTATAGATATAAAGTCCTCAGGAGCCCCAACCCCTTCCACCTTGGATATGTTGTGTGTGTAAAACAATTGTAAATGAGGAGAAATAATTGAACTGACTGGTTAATAGTTTTGGTTGCACTTTACTTGACAGTATCGGCATAAGAGTGACATGACACTGTCATGAACGTGTCATAAACAAGTCATAAACGTTTATGACATAACGCTTCTGTTATTAAGTGACATTCGTTTTTTGTCATAACAAGTAGGCTAAGGGATAATGTATAGAACGCCGGTCATTATTGGGAAAATAAGTCCCGACAGGGCGAACCAGACCCCGACGCGCAGCCGAGGGGTCTTGTTCCGCCCTGAAGGGACTTATTTTCCCAATAATGACCGGCATTCTATACATTATCCCGCTTACACGGCTACTTGCCAAAACTAAATAGCCTAATAAACTCCTCACGATATGACTTTAGCCTAAATAGCCTAGCCTATTACCGTTCATTGTGACATTTGCTGAAATAAATAGTTTGCAACACACACACGTTGAACTTAAATCAAACATTCTTTAGAACACAGCTGATCAACCGTCTGCTTTTACTTTTGAATGAAGTTCCAGTCCTTGCGTAGTGATATGAAATACCTGAATTAGAAGCACAAACTCCGTTGCCATTGACAGCGGTCATTATTTTTTTTCAGAGGTCCTTTGAAATAATGCTAGAACTTTGGGAAATCCCATTCAAGTCAATGGAGTGTTCTACTTACCTTGTGAAGAGCCGTGTAATAAATTAGGGTTGGGGTTGGGATTAGGGTTAGAGATTAGGATTAGGGTTAGGGTTCATGTGTCATAACAGTGTCATGTGTTCATGACAGTGTCATGTCACATGTCGATACTGTCAAGTAAAGTGTTACCATACAGTAGTTTTATAGATTTTGGAGTATCTGACTACAGGACTTGGAAGTCTGAGTCATTGTTATCACAGTATCAGTTTATGGTAGCTTTAGAGAATTGTATATGTTATTCAAACGGTTAAGGCAAGTGTTGCTTATAGCAGGTTCAACATTACATCAAGTATCCTAAATTCTATTTTACTAATCAATGAAATTATACAGAACTGATACAGAATACTAGCCTGGGAATACCCACATGAACTTTCAGTAAATTTGGGATTTGCTCTGCAGGTCCGTTTGGCCATGAGGCCATTGAAGCCCATTTCCAATGTCCCTAAAACACAGGCACGCAAATACAATCGCTAATCTGGCATGGATGTGTATTTCTTTAGAATTGAGTAAACTGCATTTAAAACCTTAATTTACAAGATTGCTACACTTTTGAGAGTTTAATGTACCAATTTAAGTTTAATTTCACTGCTCGAAGTCGTAAGTCAATTAACCTTTTCCAGACCCACTCCTTAAATAAAGTAAATCCTTTTATCGACCAAAACGTCCTCAAAGCCTGCTTTCATATACTGTCAGCTGCCATTGTCCACAATGTATTTCTAATCAAGTCTGGTTTGTTTGTCCGGGTTTTCACACGGTAAAAATGGGGGGCGGGGCTTAGCGACAGGTCTGGGTGTTCCCAGGTTAACAGAACATAATAGACGAGAGACCTTGATTCCATGAGGTACAGAAGCCCAATGTGGTTGAACTTTGAATAATGAACTAGTTAGAATAACACATTCATTTTTAGCATTTCATCAGCGCAGTCACGTAAATCACTGTTGACTACATTAGCCAATATTATGTTTTGTGACTAATGAACATTCATTAGTGAAATCTTGTTAGACAAACAAGCCTCACAAATCAACTGTCTTTGGGGCCAACAAGTTGTTAACTATGACAGACACAGCTAAAATGACATCTCCTCAAAGAACGTAATTAAGACTATTCAAGATTCTTGTTTTATAAATGCATGACAGCAAAAAACATTTTAAATCTTGACACCCAGTTCTGTGAATTACATGATAAGAAAACAATGAATTTGAATGCAGTGGAATATATGCTGTGGGGAGATGGATAAATGTGTATAATAAATTCACAATGCAGTTCCCACATGGTTAACAGTGTGCCCCCGCTAATTACTATCGGCAGTATGTGTTGGCCACACAGATACAGGAATATTTAATCAACATTGTAGTCTTAAGCCAATTTACAGCTGCTCTTTGTTGGAGATGAGAGATATATGGTTATGTGATGCATAATTCATTTTTTCAATTCATTCATTAATTTGTTCGTATCCATGACTGTATTTCACAAGTGTTTTTTTGTCTTTGGCATTTGTTTTTAAACACTCAGACACAACTTAAAGAGATTTATTTAATTAATCTTTAAACAATCATACTAATAAGTTAATGAAAAATGGGAAATCAATTGGGTGCGTTGATTTAAATTAGCACTAGTAATGAATACAAGCACAAACAATGAAATTCATGAAATCCAAAAAAATATCACAAGACGCTGTAATGGCCCATGCCATCTTTACAAAAGTACAGTGCAAGCCCAGTAGGGGCCTCCAGGGCCAAGGTCCTCTGCCTGATTTCAAGCCAGACGGTTATCAGTAGGGGCAGTGAGCCGACCTGACCTTGCATTTTATCCATATCGTCTTGTGCAGACATCAAAATTACCTTACTGTACATAGGCAGAAACATTATTAACAAAATTACTTGAAACATAACCAGTCCTTCAACTTGTAATGTCTAAAAACTTCTGACAAACACAAATCATTCCTCATGTCATGATGTTGCCAGAAGGCAAGAATTTCTGTTTTGGGGTTTTGGTTAGTAGGAAATTCTGTAAATATACTGTATGTTTGAACAGCGTCTTGATTTTCACATTGGAAACAAGATGTTTCGTCTTATTTTCGTCCTTCTCCCATGAGAATGCTTGTTGTCACTTGTTGCCATTTTAATGACTGTATTTTTCACTTCCTCGACCTTGTTTGCCATGGTTTAATAAAGATTTCCTCCTGTGTTAAAAGAAGTCCCTTCTACTTGTGGTTTACCTTCCAACTGCAACTTCCCAGCATCAGAGACAGTAACAGCTGTGTGAGAAAGCCTTCCTTGGTTTTCTTTTATCTCCCAGAAATCATAAACAAAATCTAGGACACAACAGCACAAACAATTGCTATGTTTCAATTTTGACCATTTTATGGCCAATGACTCGTTCGGGCATCTCAAAAGATCACAATTGCTCCTTCACCGTCGAGTCATGTGCATGTCTTTTTTGTGTTAATAACACTGTATATGGGTCAGCTAGGAAGGAGACATAAAAATAGAACATTTTCACAAGATGGTTTCTCGATCATCATAAAGATTTGGTCTGACATGGGTCAGTTATAAAATCTATCCATAAGTGAAATGCAAATGCAGTGTTTCGGGATCATAAAACCTTAAGGTGCAGTGTGTTAATAAATGACCGTTTGGACTCAGAAACCACTGACCTCCACCAAGGCTAATATGGTCTATCACACATGTTGAATAAAGTGAAACAGATACGCTCAAAATTAAAGATTCTTCTTTGGCCCATGTTACAACCCTCCACAACACTAAATGAATCTAGCAACTTTTACATAATCCTGCTGACACAAAAACCACTTGGCCTCGGGGGGGAAAAGGGGGTTGTGCAATTATCTTTGGGGCAAAGAGGGTTTTGCATTTGGGTCCATCCAACCATCCATCCATGTTTCCGCTCACATAACTTAAAAATATGCCGGTCGTCCTACATGATTATTCGGGTCCAGCTAAGAATGCCGGTCAAGGAATTTGGTTAGAAAGGTGTGGTAGATAGGTGTGGTTGCCTGAGTGGGCTTGTTCAAAGTGGTGGAACAGTGTAGCAGGGGGGCCAAATTCTGATTCTGAAACCAGAACTAAGAAAGTTCCGATTATCAAATTACTATTAATGAACAGCAGCGGCACAGTGATTCAAATTCAGACAGTGATTAATGATGATGGGGCTGCGTTTATCTGCATCTCTTCTCATCCCTATCGTCGCCATATGGACTTGAGTGTCCTATTTTAAGTCCTGTCAGCAGTTGGACATACACACAACTTGCTATCATGTAATCAGACTTGGAGATGGAGGACTTTTTGTGCGCTTCGATGAAGGCCTCCTCAGGCTATATGACAAGGCAATGTTTTTACTTAAACATGCAAAGATGCAGTCGAAACATCTCCAGACTTCAGATCACTTCAGCCTCATCATTACACAATCTCTTCATCTCATGAACAATATCAAGTGGACCCTCCATGCCAGACTTAGTGGAAAGAGTTTGTACTATCTTAGGATGCAAATACACTTAGTTATGTGCATTATTAGGACGTGTTTAAATTGTACATCGTGCTATATGGACCAGGGGCTCCAACTCACGACAGTCTAAGGAGTAATAGAGCGGTTTCATCCGTGAGTGAAAGACCCTTTGGCCTTTGGCTCCTTCTGTTAGGCCAACTGTTGCTCAGATCATGTCACACAACCTGATGTGCTAATGACAGGCCACCAGACTAACAAACATGACTGTGATTATTTGTGCTTGCTGTATTTATAAACAATTTATATTTAAAATATACAAGTACAAGTACTGTAAACTTAATTTTCCTTAGGATTAATGAAGGGATTTCTTATTTTATTATTTTCAGTGCAGACACCGGTGTGATTTAATTTATTTTCTTATAGTGCACTTAGTAATCATAACAGTAATCATAACATCAATACAGCAAATGTTTTCAACACTTTTGACTCTTCTCCCTGTAGTCTCACTTGTTTCAATAACATGAAGTGCCTACTGAGTATAGCCTAAGCCTAATATGTTCATGACTACATCCTGCAACAAACATAAAAACGGTGCAACAATCTAATTTTATATAACTACTATTGTTTATGTATGTGTGTGGTATATAGCCTACTGGGGATGCTTACATGAAGATGTCAAAGCTTTTCTGTTTTCATATTGAAGTGAATTAATGTGTAGATCCGAAGTTTAAACTGTGACGTACACCTGACATCATCAAATTAGAGGATATTTCAGAACTATTCATGTGGACAGCTCCCCTTAAGAGAGCAGTGCATGTGCATTCACGCTATGAGCAAGTGCGTGTATCCATTGTTATCGGAGAAACCGAACCCTGACCTATGTCACTCATCACCACCATACATGCCATCCCTCTCAAACTCACTCCCAGCCCCTATTCACAAATACTGTGTGTGTGTACACACCCCATCACGCACTGTGAATATTTTGCATAATCCGTTCCTTGATCAACATTTAACGACACCTAAATCAATGCTGCTTGGCCTTTCCTCGCTTGAGGCCTCATTCTGATTCATGGCTTCTGCCTCTTCACCCAACTTTGAGAGCCTGGGCTAATTCGCATAAAATTTGTCTACATCTCTGGCGATTCAGCAACACTCTGATCTTCTAAATCCTTCTGTTTAGTCCTTTATTCATTTGTTTGTTTGATAATGACAAAACATTGGGAGTGTTTTCTTGTAAGAAAGATAAGTGACCTTTGAAATATTGTTAATCTATTAGCATAATTGACTAGTGTGATTGAGGTTGACGTCACACTTTTGTTGCACCGTGACATTTTAGTTGCTTACTCAGTTTAAAATTAAATATTAATAATATAATAATATTCATATCAGAAGTTTAAAAAGAAATCTCAAGAATTTGATACATCCTGCCACACACTGTTTGACACAATAAAACAAGATAACTGTCGCTGAAGCATGCTTTCATGTGTCTAATCGGCAGGCATCCTGCCTTTGTGTTGTGGGCCTTTTGCATAATCACATGCAGTCTTCATCCTCTGATTACATCTCTTGTGAATGTGTCCTTCAGCGCAGATAATGGATTGACACTGCTTGAACGCACAGGCCACTGCCCAAGAACATTTCACTCGTGTGGCAGTCATGGCGAGACCACACAGTGAAGGAGAATGGTACATAAAAAAAAACGTGTATGACAAAAGCCAAGACCAGAGACAGTGTAGTGGCAGCAAAACTTCCGGATACAATATTTAAACATGTCTAATGCCAGTACAGAAATACAGGGACATGTATTAATGCTTAGGATGCTATTTCAACCAGTGAGCTGAGTTGGGAAAAGCATGGCTGCCCTTTAAAAAGAAATCAATTAAGGCTCAGGTTCTAGTAGAGTCATACAAGCACTCTAACAAGAAGCGACAATTTCCCCAAAGTAGAAACTGCCCAAAAGTTCTAAAGAGGAAGCTCTGAAGTCTGTTCACTGAAGAAAAGGCTCCCCTTGGGTATTTTAAGAGCATACGCAACAAAGGTATATTCTTAGAGCACACACTACCATTAAAGGGCTGTTTAATTGGTATTTCAAACAGAGTATGCAGAATTTCGAGTTCATTACAAGGCTATTGTGACACCCAGTCACATTGTTTCCATCAGACTGGGGCTAGTGTTGAACCCAAACAAAGGCTTCCTGTGCTAATTGGTCATTGTTAGCTCCAGGGTCAACCGTTGAGGTTCTCTGTGAATCTTACAGTCAAAAGTTGGTCATCAGTTGGTATCTGTCAATCAGCAGGGCCCGGTTCCCCGATAACGATGGATACATGCACTTACGAGGGTTTTTCTACGATTCATCTTAAGATCGTTTGTTTGATTTTTCCAACCCGAACATGCAGGTAGCCTTCGTTCCTTACTCTGCTCTTACCTTACAGGCCTAATAAAAGACAGCCTACACTAGACAGAAACTATTCTGACAATGTATCGTGTCATATTTAATTGCATTTTTGTCCGTTTTAATCACATCATCATGAGCATTAAATGTCTGCTATGCATGGTGACCTTCTCAAGGCAGTGTGCTGAGAGACCTGCCCCAATAGGCAGCATTGGGCCATTAAACCACACAATGATCCAAAACAAAACATACAGCCAAACAAGGCAAGAAATGTTTTTAACAGAGAACAATATCAACATTTTAGAGTGGCCCAGCCAGAGTGGCCAGAGTCCAGTCCTCAGTCTGTCAAAAAAGTGAACACATGGCCAGAGTGATGGCAAAGAATTGTTCCTGCCTCAAAACTGCTGCTAAAAAGGTGCGGTCTAGAATCATTGTGGATACATGGAGAGGCTTGATATGTATTATAAGAAACATTTTGAGAGCTGTGAATGCAAATAAAGGTGTTTCCACTGATTATTTAAAAAGGGTATGAATCATTTTTGACATGCCATTTTTCATAAAAATTTTAAAAAGATGAAAATGCTTCTTTTTTTATTCCATGTTTCTACCACATGTCTTACAACCTTTAGCATGTGGCAGTGTGATTTTCAATCAGAACAAACATATCAATAAATAATAAAAAATCAATAAATATATTAAATCAATATTTGCCAGGGGTATGAAAAATGTTGTTCTTAACTGTATATTCTCAGCAATGACAATAATGCTTGGTCCAAAGGACTTAGCCTGCTATTCAAATTTAGGCTACTGATCTTCGCTCTACTCAGGTGCAAAATACTATCGGTTAATTTGATTAAACCTCCCAGATTTATCGAACTGCAGTGTTGAAACATCAATCAATGAAATTGGCTAAATGAAACCAATGTACTCACTCATGTGGTCTGAATATGAAAAAATAAATCTTAAAAGACACCTCTCAACAAAGAGCTGTGGATAGCAGGCACTCAGCTTGCGAGTGTGTAGCGGTCAGAGCTCTTGGCAATCTTCTCATCATATTAAGTGGACTGTTTATTTTTCGCTTGTTGCAGCTCATCAGTGTAAGTGATTGGGATGCGTGACGCTGATGACATCTTGTTCCGAGCCGGGTGACAAGAAATGCCAATGGTCAATTAGAGGTAAATGTCAGCGGTGGCAGAAGGTGCTGCGGCTAGGTCTTTATCATTCCATGATTTACAGTCTCCTCGCAATTCCTGGAATGAGACAGAAGGAGAGCACATTCTGTTCAAACCTCGCCTCATGTCCTGCCAAGGCGCAACTTGACAGAGAGAAAGTTTTTATTCTCATAAACTGGTTAAGGCTGGGCCTGTGTTGAAATAAATGAGTTCAACAGACAGAATTCAGATGCTGCACTCTGAGATGCTATTAGCTGTTTATTCTAATTTGACCTTTGACAAAGTTTCTTATAAATACAGTATGTATTTGCATTGTCTCTACATAAATGCAAGTGTCAGTGTTATAGCTTCAGTGTATAGTTAGGGTTGTAACACATTTGTCTTGACCAGACACAGTCAAGGAAGGTTGTTTATAAAATAACACGATTCTATTTTTAGCCACCTGTTCTTTCTCCACACATTAGAGATTCATTACTGCAATAATTTGTGTTTTGCTTTATGAATTAACCATGAACATGACTGTAAACACATTACAGAACTGATTAAATATAATTAAGATGGTTGCACAAGCTGTACCGGTGGCTGATGACAACATGTACATTCCTCTGATGCAATAATACATCCATTTAAACAGTCAATGAGGAGTCGACACTGACCGATGTTTATTGTGTGGTCAGAAGGACAGCGCTGCACCTTATGGAAGCCATGAATATGAGATGGATAATGATTATTTTTGCTGCTAAACAAGGCCCTAACAGAACTATAAATCCTCCTATTAAATTGACAGGCCTGTTACATTTTGGGAGAAGTTAACTTTGGTATGATCAGTTTTTTTTCCCGTTCTGTCCACACCCAAATCTTTTCTCACAACCAGCATTTCAAAAGGTAATAAGGGACAGTGCTGACTGAAACCACATGAATCCAATAATTTATGTTGTTGTCTGTTTTGTGTGTTGATGGCTTAGTTATTCATTTTTTTCCTGTCTTACTTTTGTTTGTTTGTTTTTATATCTGTTGTCTTGTATGTTGATTTCTTGTTTGTTATATGTGTGGACCCTGCTTGTATATCTGTTGTCATGTGGATTTCTTGTTTGTATATGTTGTGTTTGGACCCCAGGAAGAGTAGCTGATGTTTTCTGCATCAGCTAATGGGGATCCAAATAAAATCCTAAATCCTAAATCCCTCACTGGGGGGGAATGATAGGCAGCAGGTTGCTGGTAGTAATGCTTTTTTCCGCTGTAAGAAGTGGTCCAAAGTTACAAGTACTTACTTCAACTTCAAGATATTCTTTATTTGAGGGAAATTTTGGCACTGCAACAATCAACAAATACAATTAGGCCATACACACAGCATCAAAAACAGTAGGACACACCATCGAAAAGTAGGAAGAACAAAATAAGCAAAGTAAACTAGGTGCATTATATTATCAATTACATACTTCCTGTTTACAGTCATCTCCTGTAATGAGGGGACTTGAAGTGGGATACCCAAATGGCTCTTCTGTTAGGGGTTATGTAAATGTTGCTCCCGGATTTAAAAAAAAAAAAAAAAAAAAAGTGACTTCTCCTCCCACTCAAGTCACCCACAAGTATAACGTGTCAACTGGGGTGCAGTGGCCTTAATTTACCAGTCAATCAAACAGACAGCGAGGAAGTACCAACACACAGTCTCTTTGGGCCGCCCTTTAACACTATATTTGTGTCAGGGTCTGTGCTTGAAGCACAAAACATGTAATATGAGTTATGAAACATATTTTTGGGGGGATTTATTTGGGGAACATTACATCATTTTTCATAAGGGTATGGTTTCAACAGATTAAAAGGACAATAAAAGACACTTTTAAAGAAAATAAGCATCCTTTTATGTGTATTAAGAGGTGTTGTATGGTTTCAGGGGGTGTTAAGATGACTGTGAGTATATTTTAAGGAATCTCAAGGACATTGAGTATCACAATCAGGATTGCAGGTGTCACAATGGGGCTTGGCAGATGAGAGAGCAAGAAGGAGAGTGAGAGGGGAAGAGAAGACCGATAGTGATGAAACCCACCCAGGAGTGGACTAAGGGTTTGGTTAAGGTTAACAACAGACAGCTCACAACTCAAGAAGAAAGCAGGAGTGGATAAAAACAAAATGAATTCATGCATTCATGGCTGCAGGCCACTCATGGCTAACTAACTATAGCGCTGTAAGACAATGGAGACGACTCAGTCATCTTCTTTGGGGTTCGTAATGACACCAAAAAAGGACTTGGCATTCAGTAGCTCCTCACACTCTGCGAGTCGATGTGAGTCATCTGCTCTTGTTTAGAGTCGAAATGCAAATGAAGGCTGTTAACCGTGGCGTTCCTCTCTGAGCCTTTCCCCACCACCGCCAATAATTCTATTAATTAATTCACAACACACCAATGGTGTACATGACAGAGAATATACTGCAGTGGCTTCCAATGAGATGTGGACATTAAGCACTCAAATGCCCCTCAGATGAAGTGATAATGACTTTTATCTTAACACAAAAGAAAAAAGGAGTCTTTTCACAGTCATTGACTGACAATTGTTAAATTGTAATAATGACTCGTTTTGATAATTCTTCCAATTAATGTGTAAGTAAATGTTATAGGGGTGAGGCACTGTTCTCTTCTTAATGTGTATGTGTGTGTGTTCTTTTGAATAGAAAATTCTGGAGGGCTAACTTTCTTGCAACATAAAGACAGGTTTGGGTGGAAACCAATTAAATAGGCTCTGTTGCCCAAGGTGTTGCCCCCCCCCCCCCAGCCTCTGGGTGTCTCTCCAGTGCTCCATCTCCACACAAAATCCAATTTGAAATCCAGTGAATTCTCCCACTGACCTCCCCTCTGCTTAATTGAAGTCCGCAAACGGGGAAAGCCCATCAGTCTCTCTCTGCAGCTTCCCTCTCTTATTTCACTCTCTCTCTCCTTTTTCCTCCTCACCATGTTACAAACCCTTTTCTGGTCCACTGGCTAATTGAGGGGGTATTCCACTATCTTTAAGGTTGTCAATAAGGGTCGTGCGTCATCTCTGGCTCATGTTCTCTCTCTTTCTTTCTCTCTCTCTCTCAGTCTCTCTCCTTCAAGTTTAAGCCATATCTCAATGCAGAACATTATAATATTATTTTTAATTAATTTTAAAAGGTTTACTTACTTAATGCATATAGCTCACAGTCTTCTGATGACAATAGATTCCCATCATAGCTGACCCCATTGGCTTGCTTGTGCTTTGAGAAAGCTAGATTACATTTTGCTTAGTGAAGTAGAAGGCCTAGTTTGTTTCGTAACACTTTTCTATTTTTTCATCTGTTATATGGAGTGGGTTGAATGTGATTACACTGTGTACGAAAATGTAATATTAGTCACAATGTGTGAGTAATCAGCTATCTGAGTGGACATTGTTTTAATATTGACCAGAGAAGAGTGTCAGTGCACAGCTTAGTTTCTAGGGTCCACTTGGCTGAATGTTGTTTTGTGACTGTTACACTCTGAGGAAAAGCGTTATCATTCACTGCCAATCATCTTCTTGCACAACCAAACCTGAATTGTTCAACAGTAAACCAGAGGCCCTTGTGCTAATTTCAGTGTGTATACAGTGTGTAAGACACTATCTATTCAGTTCACATAAAAGCAGGATGTGCTGTTTATAGGAGTGTATGTTCTATGAAATGTGTGTGTGTGTGTGTGTGTGTGTGTGTGTGTTTTCCCCTCCATCAGTGCCAGAGTTTGCAGCCCTGACATAAATCACACAGCAGCTCTGATCAGTAGGAAGTCTGGACCCAACCACCAGTGGTGGTGTGGTGGTTTGGCACGGCCTCCTCTCCCATCACTCCATAATGGGAGAATTGAATTGCTGTGCTCACTGTATAGATCCAAGAGCATGGCCCATGGCTCACACAGAAGCTTAACTGACTGCCGTACCCTTGATCTTTGACAGGAAGTGAGCCATTGGCTGACCTAATGATCGGTCCTGCTTAGACATGGGTCAGTTTTCACATATAAACTGATCATTATGCTTTAGTAGATGACCTTACAAGCGGACCATGGGACGGACTTTGCCCTGTTTTCTGTCTGTAGCAGAATGGATCCAAATCACAGCTGAGCCAAAGCTGGCTGCTTTACCAATACACCAAGCAACAGGGGAATCTTACCTCATTAAAATGGACAATTTACACACATATACACACCCACACACCCATGTACAGAACAGAAATTACAAGGATGTGGTGTGGTGGTGGTGGATCGATTCAACAGGCCAACCCCATCACCTGGGTAAGGCTCAAATATATTGAATGATGAGGTAAGCAGCACTATAGTAGCAGTACAGCAACGTGGTAAACAAAAGAACAAACGTGTGTATGTGTGTGTGTGGGTGTGTGTGTGTGTATGCCGTCTCCTGAGGCTTACAGCATAAAACAGCCCTGGGTTTGCTTTCACCTTTCTTTCAATGTCATGCTGAACTCACGCTGGCCTGGTAGTCATCGTGAGTGTCTGAGAGCCTGAGGTCTTTTCTGGCCCAAACACAGCCTTGAATAAGGATGCCACCAGGTATGTAAGCCATTATAGGTAAGTAGGCTATATATACTATGTCAGACAGTGATGACGTAAGGTGAGAACCATTAGACTATGTCCTGATAAATGGGAAATTGGATAGGGTCTTGAAGAACCTCTCGGCAAACCCTCATCTCTACTTTACTTGTTATCCATTTATTACCTATTTAATACAACCTTTATTAGTAGTGTGTTTTTTTATTTTGCTTTATTTTGCTCTTTCAGAATTCGACCAGGAGTTCAGCCGGATACTTCTTGTGACTCACCACAATGAGAACTTGTCTAGAAACTTGACTCAATTGGTGCCCATTAACATCTAACAACTCATTTGCAGCGGCATTCTCACGTCGACGTTTTTAGATCCACACTTCCTCCTTTCGCCAAGGAATTAGCAGATGGCATGACAAAGCCGATAAAGTGCAGGAATCTTCAGAGGTAAAGAAGATACATGAATACTTGACTGACTGTCCAAGGCAGCCAGGGCGGGTTTATCACAGGGTTATATTTAAAATGTCTCCATAATCGCCGGGCCTTTACACTTTTTTGCACGTCAGCGAACGCTAGTTAAACTTCGCTCGGGAGCGCGTCGACGGCATAAGTCCTCTGGGACATCAAAAACCCTCAGTAATGTCCTCAGCTCATCTCTGAAAGAGGGCCAATTTGTCACTTGTCAAACGCAGATTGGGTGAGAAGCAATTTCCCACAGCTTTTCCCATTCCCTGCGGTCCAGCACCGTCAAATCAGATGGTGTCAAAAAGGAGCGCGTCGCGTGTTAAGGAGCATCTTGATGCTAAAAGCCCCCATTTCTTTGACACAAAGATGTTGTGTGACCATGAGTGAAAGGGTGGATTTGTCGAATTTACACACAACTAATCGGATGTGTGCTTCATCAGACATAAAGGCCTCACAAACTCAGACTTGCCAAGATGCGCCTGTTAAAATAATTCTTAAATATACATATACACGTGCAGTCATGGAGTCATGCAGTCCAAACACACTGCATTATCCCAGTGCTCAGACATGACTTTGCCCCTTTCCTTTTATCTTGTTAGGCAAGTTTCATTATAATTATCCTCGAGTGAGCACCTGTGAACCAATTAAGTGCCAATCAATACTTGCGCTGATGACCTCTCCACTAGGCTCTGAGTCTCCCTCTCTCTCTCTCTCTCTCTCTCTCTCTCTATTATTGATTCTCCCTTGCATCAAAGAGGATTTCTGTTGGCTATGCTCAGCGCTTGCAGATACAAAAGCTCACCACCAAAAACATTTGCATACTTATTTCCGTTTTCTTCTTTTTGTTGGAGATGAGATTATGGGTGTATAAAAAGCGAGTGTCACCCGGGGCTGTTTTGAAAGCACTGGGGTAATAATAGACGCCCGTCCTCGGAGTTATTGACACGCCAGAGATTAGTCATTGTGACAGAATCGCTCGTTTTATGAACCGACGGAGATGTGAAAGCGTATCTAACGCGCGCGGCAGTCCCCGCCACGCCAACGAAAGGGTACTCGCCTCAGTGTGTGTGATGTCATGAGGTGGGAGCCGTGGTGGTAAACGCCAAGCGATGGCCTCCGCTAGCGCATGAAGATCTGAAGCTTCTCTATCCTCCTTCCAGTCCGCAGCATGCGGCTGAAGCTGCATAGGCAGTATGACACATGCGCACACAGATGCACACTAAAAAGTACACAAGTACAAACACACACACACACACACACACACACAAACACACAACCTGGAATGGCATCTCAAGGACTCTCTGTTTCATGCTGGGCCTTTTCTAGGAAGCTGGCCAGATTCAGCAGAAGAGAGAGAAAGAGAGAAAGAGAGATAGAAAAAATAGCTGGCTACCACTACTCTACCATCAGCAACAGAGTTCAGTGCCAGAACAGTTCACTTGGGACGATCCAGATGCTCTTTCCTCAAGACCAAAACAAGAGATGAAAAGATGTGTGCACAACTGCATGCACTTCGAGGTGTGCTACTCAGATGTAATTAGTCTTTTATAGAAAATGCAGAGATGCATGTTGATCTTTTTTATGGAAGAAAGCCACACAATCAAACCATCTGGAGGGGAGGATTGTTAATCTCCTTTCTTACTTTGACTCTTGAGCTAGAGTCAAAGTAACAATCAGGCCCATGCAGGGGGGGCCTGAGCACCTGCCCTTTGCCAATGAATGTCCAAAGTGCCAATCAATTATTCACATAATACTTATTTTTAAAAAAGGAATACTATAGAAGTAAAGTTGGTAGCCTCGTCTACCTGCTGCCGGTAGGTGACGTCATAGGCTATCAATGTGACCTTTCACATTTGCCTGCCTGCAAGATGCGCATGGTATTGTTGTTGTTTTAAGAGACGGATGAAAAGCAGGGTAAGATCACTACAGACAGTCTGTTTCCCAAATCATTTAGCTAATGTTGAAAAATAAACTGTAACATTTATCTTGTTTTTTTAGTGTCGTTTTGAAGTAGTATATGTTTGCCAGCAAAAGTTTCAACAAGCTTCATTTTAAACTGAATTGACGGTGAAAGTGGCTACCACTCGGTTTCTTTTCTGTAGGCCTACCAGCTATAGCATCTATGCAGCTAACCGAAACCTTTTGAAATTGCAAAGGGAAAGCATGCATAGTTATATTGAATCATGCATACGCTGTTATTTTGTAACCTATTAGGCCACATGGGGAAATCAGTTTCATGTCCACTGGTAATCTAGAAAGATTTAGGGTCTGGCCACAAATAATGAAAATGGCCCAACTAAGGGGCGGCACCAAGCATGCATTTGAAAATTTCACTGCACGCAATTGGATCACACTACAACCAATGTGCTGACTGATTCCGGACTTTGACACAAAACACTACGACCAATGTTTACTGACTGATTCTTTGCAGTGCTGTCTTCATCTGTTTAGCTCGCCTCATGGCCCGCCTATATCAGATACACCGATGTGATTGGTTCCTCGCAATGCAAGGGGTAAAAGTAACGTGCATTATAACTCATTGACAGAGTGTCTCGCAAAGACAATTCAATTGTGCTTTCGCGAGAACTCTGGATTTCCAGGGTACTCTGTCTCTGTCAGTAGGCTAGTTTACGCAAGGAACTCCTCGAGGCATTATAGGCAGGCAGGTAGGCTGTTATGAAATAGGCCCCCTACTTCATCTTCCCTTAGACCAGTATTTAATTGTGGTCCAACTCGGCCAGATATCCCTAGTCGTCATACCTGTCAACATTGCTTTCCAAAAACGGGAGATTTTTTTTCGGGGGGGGGGGGTTCAGTGTTTATACCGGATCTGTGTTTGCATATTTAATACGTTTCATACACGTGTTTCAACACTGCATTTCGGTCGTTGCTTTTACCTTACCATTACCTTACGCATGCCACTTATGTATCCACCAGCTGCCTGCCTGCAGCCTACTTCCAAAGCTGCTTGCTGTCAGATTTGGTTCCGAGGGCACAAGTTCAGTGTATCAGCAGCACTCAATAACAGTTTATGTGATGTGTTAATCAAGTAAATTCCCAACAATTTCACAACAGCTTGTTCTGGAGTAGGCCATTCAACTAGCCCGCTTGCTTACGACGAGACTCAGGCCAAAGAGTATAGAAGTAACTTATACTCTTTGCTCAGGCTGCGCAGTCGGCACCCGCTTCCTTATTTGGGTTTTGGGTTGCCAGGTTTTAGCCTATGACAAAACGGTTGAAATTGAAACTAGGTGATCGTGTATGTGTAGGGTGTATTTCATTCACAATCTGGCAACCTGAATGGATCAATGATTTTAAAATGAAGTTTGATGGCCATGCAAATTACGGGAGTTTTCCGGGAGAAATAACAAAACGGGAGGGTGCTGGGAGATGACCTTGAAATACGTGAGAAACCGGGGAAAAACGGGAGTGTTGACAGGTATGCTAGTCGTCCACGAACAAATGTAATGAAAAGTTGTTTTGTTGTCGTTTTAGGGCTGTCAAAATGAAGGTGTTAGCGTTACAAATAAAATGAACGCATTTGTCGTGCTTACTCTGCTATTGAGATTAATCTGGTGTAGGCCTATCTGTATTGAGATAAATTCTAAGGTGACCAGGGTATCAAATTAAACTAGAAGTTCTCATACACATGTTAGTATCATTCCTGACATCCTAAATGAAGTTAAGAAGGCGAAAAATTGTACTTCTCCAAAGCTCAACTCTCCTCAACATTTTGTTTGAACAAGGGTAATTCAGTATTTAAAATAAAGATGACATATTGTAAACAAATCTTGTTTCATGTGCCCTTTTTTGAATTTGAGCCCTTGCCCCTCAAAAGGTCTCTGCACGGCCCTGGTGACAATAACACTAAAATGTTACAACCACATTTTGGTTTTAACACACTTCAGAGCGAATTCTTCATACGTTTACATAACAAGAGACTAAAAATACAAGCTCACAACCAACTGAGCTTCTGTCAACAGATGGTCAGTTTAATTTAGTGCAAGATGAGGTGATGAAATAATTTCATCCAGGCTTTATGTCCTCTCCAGTCTCGTTGTTATCTCCATAGGTCATAACAGGTCAGTTGCGATGTGTGTTTTTTCCCCCCTTCTCAAACAGAGCATGGATAATTTTGGAACACTTTAAGTCCACAGTTTAATCACCACCACTGTCGCCACCACCCCCTCTCGTGAATCACAGATCACTGTGGACTCTGCTCATTTAAGATGCCACCAGTCAAAGGGTGTTACACGAGAGACCGTGGAAGACTGTCCCAGCAGCCATATCCTGGCAGTATAACCTTTTAGGTAGGTTCATCGCTGCACTGGCTCATCGGTAAATAGCACCACTTTCTCAGTAATAAACACGACCCCGTCCTTGGTCTCACATCTGACGGATCTGACTAAGGATGTTTAATCTCTGGTGTGCATGATGACTAGGCTTACTCTCTGTTTGACAGGAAAAAAATGACACACAGAATTCTCTCTATTGCCTATGCCCCAAAAGCACAGTGACTCAGTGATTTAAGTTCACCACCACTCTTCTATCATAGAAGTCACTGTAGGCATCAAACAATATCTGGCTCTTGGGGCACCTGCAAACGCCACACCACTCCAGTGACGGCAATGATGCAGAAACACCAATTGAAAGCTCACTATTTGTACTCTCTGTCATCCCCCACCTTAAAAAAGTGATCGAGTGGTGTGCCAGACGGGTGTCAGTGCAATGGGCTCACGTCTCATTAGCATTCGCACTGTTGTGTGCGTTAGCCTACCTGCAGGGGCCTCGATCACGTAATTCCCGCAACAACAGCGCTCATTTCCATAGCTGTCAGCAGCTTTGCTTCACATTCACAGGAAGAAGCTAATGTCAAATATAATTAGTAGGGCAAAATAAATAAATAATGAAAATAATAGCCATTTTTATAGTGAAATTCATGTTAGATAACATAGGTGTGCATTGTCTGATGACTGTTTTTAATCATGAGCATAAGCATAAACATACCTAATTGGATGCCATCAAAATTGAATAATGGTATAATTCTAGTGGATAACATAATTCTCGTTATTTCAATATTTGAAAAGTATCCATTTTTTATTTTGCAGGTGACAGATATGTTATATAGTAAATCTACCTCAACTTTCTCTTTGGATTTTGCAAGCCGGTCTCTTGATATTTCTGCAAATACATACTCCCATGATTTTACATAACACATTAGCAGATATCTGACTGTTGCAAAGCCAAGGGACTTACAGAATGTGCCAAAGATTGTTTGTTTCTTTTGATCATTTATCATTTTTGATCTACTTTTATGTGTTTATGAGGGTTGTAGTGTTTTTTCTCAATTGACCATGACCACATCATTGTGCATACATAGTCTGCATTACATTATTAACATAATTGCATATAGGCTATCGTTCAGAAACTCAAAGACAAAGTCTAAAAAAACTGTCCAGTGTAATCCACTCACTCCACACAGCATTGCATTTGGCATCAGGCTTAAATTATTTGATTTGAAGGGGCTTTCAATATCACTGCAAGAAGAGTCTATTCTTGTCCTAAATAACCCCCTAATTTACCGTCAATCTGATTATCGCTCAGACTTGATTACCTTTGAAGTATACAGAGAGGAGTGCCACATTGTGCAAAAGGAGGAGGTGTCATCATCATCTAATGAGCTGAGAATGGGGATTGTATTCGGAGTTCTGTTGCCCTCTGGGGCAGAAATATCAGGGGTGTGGGTGTGTGTGTGTGGGGGGGTGCTCATCATGAGAGAGGGAAAAAGAAAAAGAAAGACGGGAAGAATGACACACAAAGAGGGAAATTTGCTCTCGTATGTGTAGCCCAAGGTTTGAAGGCAGGTGTGAGAACTTCAGTGGCTTGAGCCTACTTTATAGTCCAAACCCCACATATCATTTCCAGCCTTGGCTGGAGATGGATATAGTGTCTCCTCGAAGCCACTTGTGTCTAACAGACATAATTTACCTGTGTGCTATGGATGGATTTAATGAGAATACCCAGTATTGAACCAGTGCAAGTTCCCTTAGTCCCTTTGGAAAGGGTAGAGTAGGTACGCAGATGACAGAAGGAGAATTCAGGGTTCCAATCATACAAACTCGATCACTGATCAAAGACTAGTTTGCAAGATGTTATTATGGCCAGCATTTATTAGTTGGTGCATCAGTAGGCCTAATCTCAAATGAGTAAACTAAACTAAAAATTCAAATGGAAATTAGTTTGGAGCCAATGAAAGAAGATTTGTAAACATAATAAACTAGAAACAGCTACTGTTTCAATTAATCTCCACAAGGCTCTGTAAATAGTTACACAAGGGAACCATCTAGTGGACAAAAAATACTTATGTTGTACGTCTAAGACCCGGAAGTGATTGAAATAACCTTTTACGTATTCACCAAAACACGTGTGGACTAGTCAGAGCACAAAATGGCTGCCTGCAGCATAGAAGACGTGCTTGCTCAAGCAGAGAAAGATGAAGCTGAACGACTCAAAAGCATTACCGTTCAGAAAGAATTGGATCTTGAGTTTGACTTGGGGAATCTTCTGGCATCTGACAAAAATCGTGTAGATGAGCGCGAGTTCAAAACCACGAATAAGGAAGACTTCCTCCGCTCCCTCGCTCGGGACAACACACAGCTCATCATCAACGAGATCTGGAAACATCCTACAGAAAGAGTTGAAGATGTTATTGTCGTTAAACTTCCAGAACCAACCACTGCTTTACCGAGGGAGAAGCCTCCACCGAAACCCAAACCGCCAACAAAATGGGAACAGTTTGCGAAGTTGAAAGGAATTCAAAAGAAGAAGAAAACGAACTTGGTATGGGACGAGGAACACAAGGAATGGAGAAGACGCTGGGGCTACAAACGTGCCAAAGATGACACTAAAGAGTGGGTCATCGAAGTTCCCGAGAATGCAGACCCAAACGAGGATCAATTCGCTAAACGCAACAAGGCAAAGACTGAGCGAGTAGCAAAGAATGAGTTCAATCGTTTGAAGAACATTGCCAGGGCCCAAAAGTTACCCACGCCGGGAGGGGGACTCGTTCCCACCGCTCAACAGTCAAAAGCTGAACTTTCTCAAGCTCTTAATGTTGCCAAGGTATCCACGGCTTCTGTTGGTAAATTTCAGGAGCGCTTACCAAAGGAGAAAGCGCCCAAAAACACCGGGAAAAAGAGGAAATTCCAGCCTCTCATTGGCGACTTTTCCAACGAAAGGCAAAACCAGCTGGATATATTGAAGGTGTTGGACAGCAAAAAGCCCCGCATTGACATGACCAGAGCTGTAAACAAACAGATGAGGGAGGAGGATAGGGAATCGGCGTCAAATGCGAGGAAAGGACCTGGAAAGAAGGGTCGAAGGGGCAACATGCCGGGCAAAGGAAGGGGGGGCTTTTCTGGAAAGGGTGGCTCTTCTGGAAGGGGGGGCTTTTCTGGAAAGGGTGGCTCTTCTGGAAGGGGGGGCTTTTCTGGAAAGGGTGGTTCTTCTGGAAAGGGTGGCTTCTCTGGAAAGGGTAAAGGGAGAGGCAAAGGCAAGCCTCAGAATTCACGGTCTAAACCAGGCAAACGCTGAGAATGAACGCCTCCCTCCTTGCTGCCATGGCCCGCTCCCCATGTGCCTTTACCACGTGATAAGTGGCACAGCCCCGAATAAGTTCCTCGTGTGCGTTTGACATGTCGCTTTCTTGGTGGGATTTGTAGTAAGATGGATGTGGACAATTTCATGTGACCATTAATTTCTTTATTTGTAGAAATTACTGATGAGTTGGAAATGTGGTCTGGGAAATGGCTCTGTCATGAATCTCTGTGGGTCAAACAATGTATTTCTGGGAAATTAGATCAAGTCACAGTTTATCTGCTTGTTTTCATAACTATTATGTTCCACATAGTGAACTATTGCATAATTATTAAAAGTAATGTACGTTTATGCTCTTTTCAATGATTCTCAGTGATTTCTACATTGTGTGTGATCAAATGAATGGGGAAAATGCACAGACCACCTCAATATTGCATTAATCATTTAATCACCAATCGTGTTTTTGTCCTCAAAGGTTGCTTTGTAAGTGATTTTTGTTTTTGACTAAATAAGCTTGGTTGTTGATTGATCGCTGTGGGAAATCACCTACCTAATAGCACTAGGAATTTAACATCTCTTCTGTGTATATTTGGACAAAAAATAACTGTAAAAGGAGGAATGTTTTGCACATTTTGATGTGCTCTCCTATGAGAGTTCTTTTGAGAGGAAGTGACCTGTGTCAGTTTTTGTGTGTCATGAGTAAAACACAATAATTTCCAATGAAAGCGAGTTCCCAGCAACCAGACAACTGTTTGAAATTGCATGCAAATTAGAATAATAGTGTCATTCCATGCGGCCCCTATGGCCACGTATGAGTAGGCTAAGTTAACCATTCTGCATATGCAACAAAACAATTAGATCTTTTCTTATGTATTTGCAAACATTATGACCTTTCTTCATTATCAGTCTTTGCAAAAAAATGGCCTGTCAGTAGGCTACAGGATCAACAATAGATTTCATATGACAACTTTTGTTTCGCTGCAGAACATTTTTGAAAAAAAAACAAAAAACAACCCCACCTAATGCCAAGCCATTCCAGCTGAGCAAGAATAGATTACTGTTAAGTGCAGCCTGCGTCTTCCTAGAAATTTATCTGTCTTAATCTGGTGTACAGATTAGCCTAGGACTCTCATTATGTAAAGAGAGGCTTTGTACTAAGAATGTATCAGCACACTGAACTGCTTAAGTGGACTTTCCATCCAAACATCCAGCCATAATAGTGAATATGGCTCTGATGTGGTTAGCATCATATAGCACTTTGGAGAAAAGAGTTGTGCAAATGCAGTGCATGTAACCATGCATCACTGTGTCCATAAAATCCTACACACGTTACATGTTAAAAGAAATATAGTTTATTAACTGATCATAAGAGTGCAAAGGGCTGCAGCCAGCACTTGCGTTTTACTCATTTGTTGTCAGATTCATTTTTTATGCAAATGGGATATTGTCAGTGATAGAAATGAGCACTAGCCAAATGCTGGTAAAATATGAAAGTAGCTGGTAGATTTCAGACTCAAAATCATAATTTACTATTGAGTGGCTGGTGACCATGTATGTGTCAGTGGTTGGTAGATGTTCCATCCCCATTTATAGATAGAATTCCCCTTCCCCAATAGTACACACATTTGATGAGATCAGTAAGGGAGTACAACCCCACCATGAGCTATGGCTGTGACCAAGGTTGTTGTTGAAGTTAATGGCCTGTCAGTCTGCATTAGTGTGCCTTCCAAGACCCAAAACATTGAGTTACATATGCAGGGCACAGCCTCTCTTGCCCGCTTTGCCCTCCCTGATGCCATCACCTTTGCAGGGTTTCTGGAGAAGAAGCGCTGGGGCTGCCAACAAGGCATGTCCAAAAACCAGAGCTAAATGTGACAACAGACGGCCCGAATATCAGGTCAAATTCAATGCTAAGGGTTTTCTAACACTGCATGAAGATATGGCTTAATCTAATATCTTTGTCATAACACAATATCAATCCCACAGTTTTCAGTCGATTTAACTGCACAAAAAATATTAAACAAAAAGAAAAACAAAATTAAGATCAAAACCAATGAACTCTTGTCTGTAGCTATTTTCTGAGAAGATATAACATACTTGATCAACAAATTTTTTAAAGAAAAAACTTAAAGAAAGCTTAACTGAAGACTAGTTGGTCCCAGTTTTCATTTGCTATATGTTGGGCCCTCCATTCTCATGTTGTGCATGCCTGCACCACGTTAATGATGGTGCTACTGAGGTGCAGATTTTTGCATGAGTAGTTCCTAGCTGCCCAATCTCACGAGCCCCACTTGATGGATGATATTTGACTGGTGACACAGACCTTAAGTAAAGCCGAGACTTAGGGGCATGCAGGGTGAGGGGTGCGGAGGGGCGGGGGTCTATCTCCATCTGTTGCATGTTGTAAGGCTGAAGCCCAAGGGATCAACACCCTCACCCCAAAAAAAAAAAAAATCAGTCTTATTCCACCTCAAAGGACACGAAAATGGGACACCATCAATCAATAGTGATGAGTTAATCCCTGAGGAGATGAGAATATCTCATCCATATTATTATGGAGTTTGTGTGCTGTGATGAATGTGTTTTGCTTCATATTGCATATTATATATTTAAAGGCTGTATCTATGGGAACGCTATGCTATTTTACTGATGGAACTATCCTGAATTAAGCTTAAGCTGAATGTGATCTAGTGGCAAAGCTGACCAGAAATGCAAAAAGTCTATAAGCATAAACTGTGCCATATTGATACAAAAACAAAACAAAAAATCAATGTTGCTTAGCTACCCTGGGGTAAAACTGGAGATACACAAATTTTGGCACAATTTTGGCATGCGTTTTTAAACCACGTTCCACAGTGCATCTTTCAGCATTCATGTCTTGCCAAACTCTTCCCCTCAGCTACCAAAACTCCACGCATTGCACTGGCATCTCTCTTGGCACTGTGGTAAAGCGAAAAAATAACCTTGTCACAACAAGAGCTTTCTCAGCATTTGCTGATGCACAGTGCCTAAATAAAGGTGCTGGCGGATTAGCCGGGCGAGTTTATTTAAAGTGGAGGCTGAGAGTGCGGCCGTGCCAGTGCCATAGCACCGCTGATGCTTGCAACATGCAGCAGAACATCTACATGCAGAGCAATGAGCACTTTGAGGTGTTCACCACCGTCTTCTCTCCTCAAGGTGAGTCATGGCGATCACTGCAAACACTGGAGAACAATGTAAGCAAATGACTGATGCATTAAGATGTGTATCTTAATTTGAACGGTGTCTTTAAGAAACTTAAGAGAGAGGAAAGTTGAGGCCACAATGTGGTCTCTACAGCTACTCCATGGTGTGTGTGATAGTTTTAGATGCAGCAATAAACATTTTAACCGGTAAATATCTATTTGACTTGAGAGCATCAGTGCAGAGGCCTTGTTGGTAGTGCAATAGATTGATATGTCATATGGTTAACACCTTGCCGTGAACCACTGCTAATCATTATGTCTTCTCTGTGTGTGAATCTGCTGTTTTTCTCATGCATGCTGCCCATGCATCACACACACCAGTGAGCCGTGGCAGGCATCGGTACCGGCAAGAGGCCCCCGAGAAGGCAAGTTCAGGTTGCAGGATGTATGGCAGATATGTTTAACTGACAATCAGATGAAATGCCCTCTTATGGCTTAACATGTTGTTTTTCTTTTAAGTTGCTTTGGATGTCAAAATCTAATGCATATATTAAATTAAAACTGTTTGGACAAATACAGCAATTACCTAAAAAAAAGGCCTCAAGATTGACCTTGGTTAGGCCAATTTTGGATTTGATTAAATTAATCAAATAAGTAGCCTAATAAGTAAGGCCTAACTTAGAGGGTTTATAAGTGACAACTGTAGGCTAAATCATGACATTGTGATTTCTTCTGTGAAATGGCCTGGTGATTTAGGCCAGCAAAAGATTTTGCACTCTCTCAACTTTCGGTTAGGTAATCCTTGTGATTTTTAACGACTGACCTAATCCGCTTTACTGAGCCTAGTAACGGCTTAGGCGTCTGAATGAACGGTTGCTGTGAATGAATCGGCAAGAATCACGTCTCCTTACTGCAGATCCACATTTGATCCATCTTGGAAAAACTACTGTTGTGTATTACTTATTATTAACATGTACTTCATACTTTGTCCTGTAGATGGTAGTAAAACACAGCTACAAACCCCACTGGCCAGACGAGCTCGAACTCACCCAGGGTGATGTCATTCAAGTTCTCTTCAAGCATGAGGAGTCGAGGTGGTACGGACGGCTGCAGACTGGTCAGCAGGGATACTTCCCCGCCACTCATGTTACGGAGCTGATCGAGGTTAGTGATAACGCTCTGTGTGTGGAAAAAGCACTTCATGCAAGCCGTTTACTGGAAATAGTTAGAGAATTAACCCCAAAACGCTGGTTTTGCAAGTTTATGTAGGCTAGTATAATAGGATAGGCCTAGTAATAATAATTATTATAACCTATGGAGCCTTACAACGACAACAACAACAATAATAATATAAAATTAGCTAATAGCCTACTATAGCCTAGGCTACTAATATTATAACTATAACCAATAATAATAACAACAATAATATTATTAATAATAACCTATATGGCCTAATAATAATAATAATAATAACAACAGCCTAGCCTAGTAGCTATGATTGCCATATTAATATAGGTCTATAATCTATCTATCTACCTAGGCCTATCTATCTATTGCTGAAAGGGGGAGGGGGGTCCAAGTTCAGCTGACCCACTTAGGAGGGCCCAGTTTGAAGTTTGAAAACCCCTGGGCTAGTATGTATGGCGGAATATCAAGATTAAAGCTCATTGGGGCCTACATGCATCAATCTGATCAGTCCCATTTAGAAGTGCATTACCCCACATGCAAACAGCGAAGCTTTGAAGCTTTTTTCGAAGTAGTGAAGCTGTAGGCCGAACGGAGCCCACAATAGCAAATAAGTATGTTTTGACATAAAATTGTGTCACTTAGGTTTGTGTCGCATACAATTAGCTGTGCATTTATGTTACATAGAACAGAAGGTGCTGTTGTGCTACTGACAGTGTTAAAAAATGAAGTTAATCTCATTGACACCTTGAGTCTCGGGGCTTTGTTTGTGTGCCTAGGAGGACGAGCCGCCTAAAGAAGGCAATGTTTCAATAAGGAGGAGTTCAGACGGGGTCGTGCTGACGGCTGGGACACATGGTTCTGGAGGGTAAGTATACGTGCTTGGCTGGTTCTTGGTTTAGAACCTCCACCCAGCCCCCTTTCCACACACAGGTATACACTTTCCCTGATATATTCTACATATTCAATACACACACACACACACACACACACACACACACACACACACACACACAAACACACACACACACCTACACACACACACACACACACACACACACACACACACACCTACACACACCTACACACACACACACACACACACACACACACACACACACATAGAGATACACACACACACACACACACACACACACACACACACACACACACACACACACACACACACACACACACACACACACACACACACACACACACACACACACACACACACACACACACACACACACACACACACCTACACACACACACACACACACACACCTACACACACACACACACACACACACACACATTACATTACATTACATTTGGCTGACACTTTTTTAACCAAAGCGACTAACAACATGGTAAACAGTACGTTTTAGAACAATTCTCACAATTTTAGGACAGTTTAGGACACACACACACACACACACACACACACACATAGATACACACACACACACACACACACACACACACACACACACACACACACACACACACACACACACACACACACACACACACACACACACACACACACACACACACACACACACACACACACACACACACACACACACACACACACACACCTACACACACACACACACACCTACACACACACACACACACACACACACACACACACACACACACACACACCTACACACACACACACATAGATACACACACCGGTGCATGTATTTGTGCATGCACATAAACATACTATCATTCCACACTCATTAACATATACATTTTCATACACTCAACCATCCCCCCAATCACCCTATGCTCACACGCCAAATGCAGCCAACCTTCAAAAACACACACACACACACACACACACACACACACACACCCTGACAGCTGTTGGCCTGCACCCCGCCATTTCTGCTGCACACCACAAACAGGTGGTCCTTCTCGTAGCTCATTAGCTAACAATGGCCACAGATAGCACGCCATCCCTGATCAATCCCCAGACACACAAAGCAGGGCGGCTCCCACACCCACAGAATGCTGGGCAATTCACCAAAATATGGATTTTCTATTGATGGGGTTTATAATAAGCCCTTCTGAACACAATAGAAAAGCTTGAGCTTCCTCAAATTGCTCATTTATGTGTTATTTATTTGTTCATTGTAATTTATTTACTTATTTTTCTTAATGATTTCTTATATTTCTTTAAATAATTAACAAAAACAAAATGAATTATCTAAATATTTTAATAAGACATTTACTTAAAACTGCTGATAAGCTTTTATAACTTTTATTGAAGGTTTAGAATATTCAAGTACATTACGTAATTATATGTATGAAAAAAGTCCCATTCATTCTGCACGCACTAGGCTACCACACACACACATGCACACCCACATCCTCCCTCCCACCTCAGCAGTGTTTCTGTGTCAAGGTTAGGACCTATGTGATTGGTGTGGTTCTAAGGCAGTCATGGCTCTGAGGTCTCTAAGACCCTCATCAGTGTGTGAATGATCAGGGTCATGATTCAGAGCTCAGTGTGTGTGGAGTGTGAGATCAGGGCTCAGCCCAGAGTGTGTGTGTGTGTGTGTGTGTGTGTATGTGTGTGAGAGTGATCAGGAAAAGTGCTCAGGGTGTGATCTTGAACAGCCTCGCACTTGTCTTCTCTTAAAAGCAGCGGCGGCGGCATAAGCAGTAGCAGTAGCAGCACATGAATCTGGGTCAGCAGGAATAAACAGGCCCTTTGTGCTTGTTGTTTCCTTTCTGTCTCCACCTCTCCACCCCACCCTTCCTACAACCCCCACCCTCCCCGCCTCCACCCCCCCCCCTCCTCCTCCTCTAGCCCCCCGCCAACACCCGGCGCTCGGAGGCGACTGTCCCTGAGGTGCGGCGACGAGAGTCCGTTCCACGCACTGCGGCGCGAGTCCCAGCACGTCGCCGCGGCCGCCTGCCACTCTCCGCGCCTGCTCCAGCGGATCCTCTCCAAGAACCGGCGGAAGAGCGAGAGTCACAAGGGGGCCTCCAACGGGGCCTTCGAGCCCGACTGAGCGCAACCAACCACGGAGGAGAAGGAGGAGGGGGGCGGGGGTGATTAGAGAGACAAGAGAAACACCCCCGCCCCACACACACACACACACCCCTGGCCCCTGCAGGCAGAAAAAGGAGGGAATGGAGAAATCTATTACATGGGAAACCTCTGTAATAGATCTGATCTGGGGCCTGTGATAATTTAACCGGGCTGCTCGCTGGGCTGCTGGATAAGGGCTGAGACTCAGATCTGAGGGCAGTCTCAGATCA
>NC_063204.1:27285990-27395990 GCF_017589495.1 Alosa alosa
CATTAATGTGATCCTTCCTCCTGGTTCTGGTTATTACAATCCCAGAACACAGGGCTGTCATCTACTCAATGAACATGCTGAACAGATTTAGAATCTAAAAACAGATGATTACTTTTTTTCAACATTAACTCCTTCATTAATTAGGTTTCAGTTCAAATCCAGACCTCTTTAAGGATTTTTTTTTCTTTCACATTTTACATTTTAAAAAACATAAAAAGAGTTAAAAACATTCATTAAAAAATAGTGACATTTCTGATGGTAGCCTGTTAAAAAAAAAACAAAACAAAACAAAAAAACACACCACACGGTGTGTCAATGGCCTGTAATGCATTAACAACCTATTGCCCGTACACTTCTACATAGATGCTATGGCAAAATGCGCAGTCATTTCCATTCTTTTTGTTGGAAGCAGCACAAAAGCAGTAGGACTGACGGAGACAAACAGAAATACACGCTTCAATGTATTCAGCAAACAATGACAGAGTCGGGGTCCTGCCACTTTCCATGTCAGTGTCCATCATCGTCAAGCTGTGACACATTCAGCCAACAGCACCATCGATCAAATCACACCAAACAGACAAAAATTAAACAAAACAAACAAATAAAAAAAACTTTTGAATAAAAACAGGAGGAACGGACGGAACACAACAAACTACATATGAACAATGTTTTTTTCTTTAAAAAAAAAGTGCAACTTGCCTACTTTAATAGACTGTTGAGTGTTTGTGGAGAATGAACTGGCTTTTAAGGAACAGAAAGTCAAAAACCAGAGGAACAGAACCTATCAAGAGGATACTATCTAACCTTTTGTCCAATCAGAAACAGAAAAAGTATGGAATGGATGGCAGTGTTATTATAATTTAGAGAATGTAGTTGAGGATAGCCAATTCTTTTCAAAATTGTGATATAAAGAAAATATAATAAGATATGTTTTTATTTATCTTTAAAATAAATAAATTAGTAAACATTTAATAAATATAACCTACAGCCCTAAGAACAAGAAATCATTCTCATCTACAAAAAAACTTTTTCCAACACATCGCCCTGACTTTGTCTTTGCACTACAAAGAGTACCAAACATGATCTCTAGTTTAATTTTCCTGGAGCAGCATGCTTGTTTAAGCTGTCAGTCTACAAAGGAGTCTGACTGTCAGCAAAGGTAGCTAGGATTTTGCAACTGGATAATCCAGGTGCTCCATTAAATTTTTTATACGATGTCTAGATCGTGCACTTTTTGTTCTGAACATAAATAAAAAAAAAAATAGCAGTACAAATAAGGAACAATAAAGTCCAATCTAAAACAAAAAACAAAGAACAAAATAAACAACACAAAAAAAAAACAACCAACCAAACAAAAAGGTACCCTTGCTTTTCATGCTGCTTCTGCAGTTTCATGCTATACAATACATTCAGTGCCTCAAAGGGAGACTCCTAAAAACAGGACTCGGTGCAGAAGCAGCATTTTCATAATTGTTTGAACCGATCCAGTCCCATCGCAAGTGCTATCCAGTTACTTCTCTAAACACTGTTTGAGTTCCTCTCTGAAGCAAATCAGTAGTGCAACGCTGACGGTGCTCTCCAAGTCCTAACAATTCACACCCCACAACTCTTTCAAGAAATTGGTTATTTCTAAAGTAAATAAGCAGGATATTTGTGTGTATAATTAAAGCGTTAAAAGTGAACAACACGCGTATTAGCAGTCCATGCCATTGCCGCAAAGAACCTATTGCTATAATCTATGGAACGATTGGATTAATCAAATGTATTTACTAGTTTTGTCTAGAACTACCTGTTTGTACAAAATTGTATTCTGGCTAGCAAAACAGCTTTTTTTTCTCCTTATGAACTTAAAAAACAACACAAAACAAAAAAAGTATAACAAGCCGAGTGTTGTACAAGATGGACAGGCTTGTTAAAGAGAGGTGTGTGCTATACTCAAATGAGTAAGGTGTTCTGCACACGTAAAGAGCGGAGAACATGTGAAGACCTCTTCTTCTTCTCTCCCACCAGATTGTCTGCATGCTGGCACAGCCTTCAAATTGGGAGGAAGAGGAGGAAGACTGCTTGTGCATGAGAGAGTGTAGTGTAGTGTAGTGTAGTGTGTGTGTGTGTGTGTGTGTGTGTGTGTGTGTGTGTGTGTGTGTGTGTGTGTGTGTGTGTGTGTGTAGAGGACGGACATCAATCTCAGAGCACTAGGGCCCTGGAGGAGCAGCCGGTGGGGTAGGCACTCAGGTAGCGCCTGGCCTGCTCAGTCATGATCAGCTGGTCCTCCGTCTTCCCATAAACCACTGCTTCCCAGTCGCTGCTAAGCTGTGGGTATCACAAAGACACAGACTCAAACAGAATGACAAAATAATCCACAACATGATGCAGAGCAGTTCACTCTTCTCTTAGAGAGATCAGGGTCAGTTCCATGCCAAACTCTAAGGCAACCTGCTCTTTTATTTTATATTCAGGAGGTGGTTACCTGTGCTGCAGCCTGGTATGAGGGGCTCTTGGGGGTGGCCTGCTCCTTGCCCAGGGGGCTGATGGGACAGACAGGGACGCACGCCTCATCGTCCATAGAGCACGGGGAGCCTACACTCTCCTCCTGACACTTAGCATGCAGCGGCATCAGCAGGGAGCTCGTCAGCAGGCCATCACCCTGAGACACAAGTTTAATATTTTATCTTTTATTATTCTCCTTTATCATTTTATTTAAGACTGATTTATACAATTCGGTAACGCTTTAGAATAACATGTGCTTATTAGGTTTTAACAGTGCATAATAAGCAGTTAACAATTCATTACTAACAGTTAGTTAACTGTTATCCTTTAATAACATTAACTAACTGTTAACATGCAGCTTGTAAGTGTTAATAAGCAACCTTTTAAGCTACTTACAAGTGTATTTGTTAACAGTTGTAAGTGTTAACAAGCAGCTTGTTAATGCGTGTTAATGGTGTATAAGACAAAGAGGTGGATAACTTATAACTGCTACATTATCCAAGTGAGGAGGACATGGATCTTCTGTTTCAGAAGCTAGCACTTCTAAAGAGGGTAATGCTAACATATCTGTATCATTATGGTAGCACAAGCGGAGATCACTTAAAGTTGTCTGGACAGCTATATGGCTCAAAAGTTTTGCAGTATTGGAGGATAAGATATTTATTAGATTGTTCAAAGCAGTACACTTTTAAAAGTCTAAAGACACCTAATAGTTTGCAATCTACTGAATCTTACAGAATGCAAAGAGCACTGAATGGAGAAGATGGATACTTACAGCATTGACATTGTGGTTGATCTGCTCCTGTGAAAAGAGTTGGACATTGAGGCAATCCTTCCCCCAGGAGTCCAACACCAAAGACTTCCGGACCTTTCTAGCAGGAGCTTCCAGCTGAGGTTTAAAATAGACAAGACACACAATAAAACAACTTCCTGTAAACACGCCTCCTGCCAAACCAATATGGCCTCACTGATGTGGCGTCTGTTGAACGCACCTCGTGTTTCCAGGCACCGTACTCTTGCTGCATCTCTGATTGAGTGAAGATGTCTGCACCAGTCTCCTCCTTCAACACCTCACGAATGTCCTCTTCCAGGAAAGCCAAGGGCTGGGGCTGAGACCACAAACAAACACACATACATTTCAAACAGGTGACAACAAAAGGTGGTCTTAGACTCCAAGGACGAACATGTGCTAATAAAAACGTATATACAGGCGGCTTCGACTAAACATATGTACATGTAACAGAAGGACAAATCAGTGGACATACCACCATCTTCAGTGGTCCGTGCATCTTCTCCTGGGCAGCCAGGGCATTTTTGAAGGGAGTGGGAGTCTTCGGTGTGTGTCCCATGATAGATTTACGCACTTTAGGGGTTCTGAAACTAATCACAATCACAATGTCAAGTACCGCACCAACACTAACTACTAGCAGTGTAAAACACACACACACACACAAACACACAGATGTGAACAAGCAAACAGCAAACACACACACACACACACACACACACAAGCTTACCCAGCATTCTCCTTCTGGTGTTTCGGGGTAGTTTCTTTCTGTTGGGGCGTGTTCAGGAAGCACTTCTGACCGCATACTGGCGTTGATGTAAGTGCAGGATTGTCCAGGCCTAGGTTCTCTCCCCCAGATATGTTGAAGAACTGAGTGGGAAAGACAAGATACAACTTTAGAAAGGTAGAAAACAAATATATAGTCTAATATAGTCTATGGTGGTAAAAACTGGTAAATACGTTCTGTATAAGTCAGGTTTGGGACTTCAACATATCACATTCACATTTGAAGTTGTCATTTCAACAATGTTCATAATAGAAGACACATTTATTAATGCTTTGATATTTCAATATTAGGGGTGTCACGATTCTCCAAATCCTCGATTCAATGTCATTTTCGATTTTAAAGTCACGATTCAATTCGATTTTTGATCTTTTTTTTTATATTAATATTAATGCATTCCTTATATGTTATTTACTCTTTTTGGCCTTTTCCTATTCTGTTTCGGGGGCTTTTATTTTGAAACCGCTTTTTTATTTTGAAACCGTTCCAACCGCAAGGTTGTAATGTAAACAGAACTAACACTAGGCTAAAACAGAGACGTGAACATAGTGAAATGAAACAACACAGAATGATAATTTGATTGTTTCAGCACACTCCGAAGAGACCCAAGGTTAGTGTTCATGGAATATGTACTTATCAATGTGCGTTTTAAGCCTTAAAGTAACTTTGGACTGTAACTAGATCACCTTTTCACAAGTTGAGTAGGCTAAGTTAGTTTTAATTGACGTGAATGAATGAATACTTCCAAACCGGTGATTTCAAAGTAGCAAGAGGGGCCTTGATTTCGGTAGGTTGATGTGTATATTTGAACTGGCTGCAGCCTAAAATTAGAGGAGTGTTGACGCTGCAGTTCAGGACGTGCGTGTGTGTTTGTGCCTCTTGGCATACATGCTGGACGTGACATTGGGGGTGTGGAAGTTCGAGATTGAGATGTAATTTCGATTCGAATTTTGACACCCTTATTCAATATATGTTTACAATCAACGTTTTGGGATTTCCACACATGTAGAACAGACTTTGAAGACTTTGTAATTTCAACATAGCATATGTTTATAAATTAGGTTTTGTGGTTCTAATAAATCTACAACTAAGGCCTTCTGATTTCAATACATGCGCATAGATTATGCTTTGTGGTGTCCACATGATTGTAAGTGAGGCTCACCTGTGATGGTGAAAAGGGCAGGGCCTTCACAGGGGTACCCCTGGGTGAGTTGGCACCATGGTTGGGCAGGTTCCCACAGACGTGCTGCCCGGTAGGGGACTGGTCGCCCCTACCCTTCCTCCTCTTCCTCACGCAAGCCGTCGGGGTGCCAAACCGGCCGCGGTTTGGGGAGCCCTGGGGGACCTGTTTGCCCTGGCTGGGGCAGTGCTTGCCCATGTCGGACACAGACAGGGTGTCCAGGTGGTATCCCATGCCCTCGAGACCTCTGCCAGGGGGGTGGTATGGCCGGTGGGGGTGTTTGGGAGGGGATGCCCCATGATCGGAGAGGTCAAAGCTAGCCACCTCACTCCAGGCTCCTGGGTCCTGCAATGCAAGACACATCTAAAAGACTATTAATATGCTCAACCAACTCAAGAGCAGCTAACTACTAATATTAAATATGCTCAACTAGTATATCATGATTACAATGTGCACCATGTACTTGTGGTGTGTCTCCAAAAACAAAAAAGTGACTACAGAATCCTAGACTACATTGGGAGTATCTAGGTAGCTGTAAATATTCACATATGACCCATCAAAGCAATGCATATGTTTGGGAAACAGTTTACACTTCCTCTGAGCATCCCAGTCATAGTATAAGCATGCACCACAAAGCAATCCTCGTACCGAGTCGATAAGCTCCATAGTCTCGGCAAACTCCGGAATGGTGTGCAGGGTGGACAGGACTGCGCTAGCCTCCACTGCCAGGAATTTACTTGGGGAACCATAGTGTGACATTCCGGATCCTCTCCCTTCACTTGACCGGCACATCTCCATGTTTCCTTCTTCCAGGCTTCCCGTTGTCGTCATGGTATCGTCCGTCAGGCTGTCCGACCAGCTGGAATACTGCTCTGGATTCTGTCCGTAACACAAGGAATAAGGCATGAGCTCTGGAACTTTGGGGAAGTACATAAAGGGGCCTGGATGATTCTGATCCCACGAGAGCGTGGCAGAATCAGAGTGAGTGGAAGGAACCAGGGACACACAAGCCAGGAAGCCACCAGGTGTGCGTTTTCCACCACACTCATGGAGCTTGGTAACTGAGAATGTTTAGGTAATAAATTACTTGAATTAGTTACTAGGTACTAGGTTTGGCATTGACTAACTGGTAACTGTTTAAATTCCTTCAGACTCTTCCAGAGTCAAGGTGTGTTTAAATTTAATTCAATCCAACTTTCATTTCTGATGACTGTAAAAGTCAACACTGATGATGAAAAGTAATATGACTGGTAGAGCAAAGTGGCAAAATACTTGGGATAGCTAGATATACCACAATCCATATCCCCCATTCCACAGTCTCACACATAAAATTCCATAAGAGTGATCTCTAAGCCTTTCAAGCATAGAGATCTGTTTGAACACAAGACGATATGGAATAGCATAAAAACAAAAAAACAAATACAACCAAACTAGATCAAAAACTACTCAAAGGAAAAAAAGTCTTGTTCCAAACCGGTACTGCGCGATCACGCTCATGCCGTGCACTATACTGCGAGGGTGGGGAGGTGGGATAGCCAGTTAATGCAGGGGTCTTTGGTCCAGCTCCTGATGGACTCATCTCCATGTTTTCCATCTAATCCTACTTCATCACACCTCATGGGTCTCATCAATGCTTCTTTTGATTAGTCCATAAAGGTATTATAATAATCTGCATTTACTCTACTATTAGAGACTATTGGTACATATTGGACTGTGCATAAAGCTTTATTTTGCATTTTTTTTCCTCAAACATTTTGTAATCCTCTATGGACAACTGTAAACATAAGGTTAAATAGGTGTGTCTGGAGCAGGGATAGATTTGAAAACCAGCACTGAGAACGGTCTCACTATGAGCAGGCCCGACAGGCTCCTGTGTTAGCCGGGTAGCAGCCAGGTTAAAGATGGCTGGGGGTAGGGGGGAGCGGAGAGCGAGGGGGCAAATGATAGCTACAGGCCACGTAGCCAAGCATAGCTATCGAGGAAGGGGAGGCGGGAAGGGTGTGAGGCGAGTAGGTGAGTGAGATGGGTATGGGTGGAAGCGGGTCAGGGGTCCAGGGGGGTATTCCAAGTACATCTTTTAGAGACAAACCTGGGTACGCTAACTCGGTAGACGCTAAACCTCCAAACAGAAGAGCCCTATGGCCTATCATTTTCCTAGTAAAACAAAGGGCTCTTGTTTTAGGAGGTTTACACCATACTCCAAGTTACCAAACCCAGATTTGTCACTAAACCACGCAGTTGGAGTAACCCTCATAAGGGGGAGGGGTTGAGGCGGAGATGAGGGAGGGGTGTGGGGGTTCTACAGCGATCTACGCCACGCGCACACACAGTGGTCTTACACGAGAGCCGGACTGTCTTCTGACTTCGTTCTCTGCTGACATAAGCAGCAGCTCTAGCTCCTTTATTCTCTGCTCTTTGTGAGGGTCGTCGGGGCACGGCTGTGGGGCGGACGGGAGGAACGCACAAAAGAGAGAGAGAGAGAGAGAGAGAGAGAAAGAGAGAGAGAAGAGAAGGGAACGAGAAAGGGATGAAAGACACAAAAGGTTTACAGACAAGTTTCATGTCATCTTACAGGCTTAGGCTGGAGGTTCATCGAGTACCATTCCTCTTTGATTATCATCATCATATTAGATCATATCATATCATCATTATAATCATTATTATTGTGTTAAGGCACTTGCAGAGCTGAAATTGGTTCTAAGAGAGCTCCTCTGATACTTGTCTCTAAAGTTACTCGATGAAACTCTGAACACCACCAAAAATCCAAACACCACAGCACACACACATGCAGAAAACACATGTTAACACAAAATAGAAAGAAAACATGAAACCACAAAGAGACATGTTCACATTGTTATTTATTTGTTACGAAGACAAAGACAAAAGGGTTAGCTTTACCAGACATACATTTGGTAGAGGGACTTAGCACTTACCGACATGAAACTGGAGCCTTCTGCGATGCTGTCCATGCACTGACTGCCCAGTGAATCATAGGAGTATCCTCCAAGCTTTCAAGGGGTGAAAGCAAACATAGGCAAATGAGCAACTTAAATGATGTTATGTGTCTTTCATAGACTATAACTGCAGTAACATGTATTTATATTTAACTGTTGCTTTATCCAATGTGACAAAGTATAATTACAAATTTGATTAGTATATTGAGTTATGCCCACTGGGAACAGAGCCAAAGCTCTTATTACAATCATAATTGTATCATAATTACAGTTAAGCCAAGACAGGATATCATCTGTGTTGTTACTGTGTCCACTGTACAAAGCTAAACATACTCATAGCTAGACATTAAATACAGTGATTCTTTAAACATTTCTGTTCGCAACTCCTTCTTGACATTCTGTACATGCTTCTGTCAGGGGTTCCCACCCATATTCACTGACAAAATATCAAAACCTTTCCATGACTTTTCAAAGACCTTGAATGACATTGCCATGACTTTTTGCAGCCTATAAGTACAAAATTGCTTGGCCACAGGTTGGGGCTAATTATGGCATCTGACAAACAACGACACTGAGAAAAAAATGAGCTTTCTTGGTTTTCTCCCCGACTATTCCATTTCTATGAGAAAGCGGCTGTCTGTGGCATGTACGAAAATCCATGATTTCTCCAGGCCTGGAAGATGGGGGGGGTGAGCTCACCTGTGCTGGGCCCATGGGGGTCTGACCATGCAGGCGCTCCCCTGAGGAGCCACAGGTCTTGTGCCGCCTCTTCTGTGATTGGTCGGAGCCACCGTACATCCTGTCCTGCAGGTAGCCCTCGTGCTCCACCTTCCGCTTCATGGTGGAGTTCCAGTGGTTCTTGATGGAGTTGTCCGTCCTGCAGGACCGGGTGTGGACAACAAGAGGTCAGTTACGGGTGTTGTGATTGGGTGTGGACAACAAGAGAGGTCAGTTGCGGGTGTTGCGATTGGGTGTGGACAACAAGAGAGGTCAGTTACTGGTGTTGTGATTGGAAACTAGAAGGGCCACATTGCCATCTCCAGTTACGGGTGTCATGTACTCACTCTCACCAGAGGGAAGGGAGGTTCATATGAACTGTTTCAGTCACACAACTATACCTAGCCCCTTCTGTGCACCTCATACTGCCATTTGTAATATACAGTATACAGTACACATACACATATATGTTTTACATTTTTTAAATGGATTAAATTGATTTGGTATTGGTAAATTATATCAAATTGCACAAGCTCGCACAAACCTTCCAGGAAGCAGTTTGGAGATTTCTGCCCAGCGGTTGCCAAGGCGTTTGTGTGCCTCGTAGATGATGCGGTCCTCCTCTTGTGTCCAGGAGGACTTCTTGACCTCAGGGTTGAGGTGGTTGTGCCAGCGCTCTCGGCACTGCTTACCAATGCGGCCCTGCAGGTGCTTGGCGATGACAGACCAGCGTTTGGGACCATATTTGTGGACCAACTCAATCACCTGCAGAACCCATGAGATAAACAATTCATGATTTGTTCAAAACAAACAAACAAACAAACAAATAAACAAACAAAAGACAAGGTCAGCTCTGTACAAGACTCGTCTGTTATAGGAGCAAGGGGTGGTACCTTCTGATAACATAAAAAGGACTGGTGGGGTGGGGTGGGGGAGGGGCACCAGTAGTTCTCCTTCTCTCATAAGATAGTTATGTGGCTGACATTATCTGTGACCTGTCCCATAGGAGTGATGCAATGCATGCATGCTTTCACTTCACATCAGTTACACGGTACAAGATGAAACTACATTATTATTATTATTATTATTATTACTACAGCACCACTGCTCATATCCCTTCATTTGAGTAGCTATTGGCTAATGAAAGATAAGTAGCCTTTTGAGATAACCTGCACAGCTGGGGCAATTGTTTATCTTTCCTCTGGTTTGGAAACAATAACGTCTCTGTTACAGGACCACAGGACATAAAGCAGTGAGACACAAGGGCTCGTGTGTTATGGTGGAAAAACACCGTATCACTACAGGCACCAGGGGCGTTGTTGTTGGACCGAGCGGCAGCCATTCTTAGGATTCCTCTGCCGAAGCGTCACATATTACCATGTAGGGAATGCATTATTCACCATTCAACTATGAGGGGCCGCACAGGCTTAGCCGCTGGCCGATTACATCGTCCGGATTTGAGCCACCCACATAGACAAGCCGTGGCAGAAAAGCCCGTCCCCAGCTATGAAAGAGCGGCCAGGACAAGTGAAAGGGACTGGGATCTGTGTTCAGGCTCTATGGAAGTTGGCCCCAACAGTCCTAGCACTGAATCCCACTGTGTGTGTGTGTGTGTGTGTGTGTGTGTGTACCCCCTCCGTTTCATAATTTGTCAACTCCAATTGGAAAAGAGAGTCAGATTATCTCAGGAGATAACTCTGTTCCCTCTCTTTCTCCTCCTTCTCCCCTCCCTCCCTCCCTCTCTCTTTATCCCTCCATTATGCTCAGGTTGGGAACACCCTGCTCCGTCTCCTCTTACTCTTTGATCCTCCTCCTTTGTCCAGGGTCCTTTCACCAGCTCGGGGTTGAGTACCTTCTGCCAGCGGTGCTGACACTGCCCATCTGTCCTGTTCTGTTATGGGGCGACAAAGAGCTACCTTAGCACCTGGGCACGCTCATCATGTGCAATAATACACACATCTCTAACGCTCTAAGTCTCTCTCTCTCAGAAACACAGATATGTACTTACTCTGTTTCACAGTCTCTCTCTCTCTCTCTCTCTCTCTCTCTCTCTCAGTGATTCACTCTCTCTCAGTTTCTCTCTCTGAGTACACAGCCGCGCTCAGTTCATTCATAATTAAACAGCAAACACATACGCGGGTAAAACTCAAATTCCCCACTGGGCGGGAACTCATCTGACTTTCAAATTGCAGCTGGAGCTGCTCCCCACATGAACAATGGCACTGAATTTGGACACTTCAGATTTAACAAAAAACATGACTTGAAAAGTTAAAAGTAAAGGGGGGGAACAGGTGACATAGTTGAATGGCCTTTATAAATATTTTGTAATTCCGCTCTATAGAAATAGAAATTTTAACAATGTTCGAGAGAGTACATTTTTTTTCTTATCAACTTACTGGAAAGTAATTAGCGATTAACCTCCAGGCGTCAGTCCCATGCTGCTCAACCAGCTTCTTAAGCCTCTCGTCCTATGAACGAGCAGAGGGGAGAGGGGTCAGGTAGTGTCCCCTTTCATTGGCGCACCTCCTTCATTAGTGGCCTCTTAGCATGATTCACACACGATATCCCCTTAACACACACACAGTCCCCTTGAAACACACACACTATACACACACTGTACACACACACACTGTACACACACACACACACTTCCCCCTTCACTCCACAGGGTCAATGTGGAAAACTTTTAACCAGGATTGAATATACAGCCAGGCTTTGATTTAAATTATTTAAAAGTTTAAAAACCTCTCAAAGGATGCTGGTTTTTACTGTGGGAGAGGGGAACTGTTACCTCGTCTCGTGACCATTTGATTTTGCCTGCGGTCTTCTTGGAGTTCTTAGAGTCCCTGCAGTCAGGGTCTGTGGAGTGGCGTTCATCATCCTCATCCTCACTGAGGAGGAAGAGAGAGAGAATGAGAGGAAAAGGGAAAGCATGATCGAAGGAGATAAGGAGGGAGGGAAAGAGACGGACTGTGTGTGTGTGTGTGTGTGTGTGTGTGTAAGTATGAATCCGGAATGAGCTGATCCCCACTGAAAAACTAGGAGCAATGCTAAAAGAAACATACAGTCAATACTTTCATCTTTCTTTCCCAAGGGTATCAATTAAAATGTTTACATTAAAACTAGGGATGTAACGATTACCGGTATAATGGTAAACCGTGATAAAAATGTTGACGATAATAATTACCGTTTTCATTTCAAACATCATGATTATCACTGTTGATTACCGCGGTGTGGAAACCGTGTGTTTAATCCTTCCCAGCTTCATCCGAGTCTGCTTTTGACATACAGTAGGCCTGGTACAATGGAACAAAACTGGTACCCTACTGATTCTGTTGTCTAATTGATGGTTTTAACTACGATTCGGATTAGGCTACACCTGATTTTAAAAGGCGGAACTTTTTCACCGTAAAATGTGCACTGTATCATGTAGCCACTCTGCGTCTTTTTATGTTCGCGTCCACATTAAATCCATTCCACTCACGTTATCAGGAAAATACAGTAGCCTAAAGTTTTATTTTGAACGCTTACTTTGGTCTTACTCATTGCATCCAAATAACAGAAATAGCAAACTCTAAGTTATGGTAGGGTAAGTTAAGCTATAAGCACATAGCCAATTAAACATGAAGAAAAAAGTGAACGGGACACTTTTTGAAACTATTTCAGCTTGTGTAGGCCTATCAGTGCTTTCTGAACATATTGAACACACTTTTAGAAATACCGTGATAATACCGAAAACCGTGATCATTTTGGTCACTATCACCGTGAGGTTAAATTTTCATACCGTTACATCCCTAATTAAAACATGTCAGCAGAATATTTCTGCCAATTAAAACAAATCACACAACCACATACATACTGCAATACTCTACCCAGGAAAATTCACTAGCTTTCCTCCACTGTTGTGATTATATCACATTCAAACTACTCTGCTAAACTGAGATTAAAATCAGTTTTAAAAAAAATCCATTCAACAGGAAATGACAACAGTCATTGCCACACTAAAACAGGACATTCCTAACTGTAATTACAAATGCTCCACGTGAATTCTACATCAGTGATGTATAAAAAAAAAATAATAAAAAAAAGCACACTTCAAATGTTCCCTCTCTCTGTATTAATCCAAAGACGGTTTGGATGTGCACAACTCTGTAGCCTAAATCTATTAGAAGGCCTTGTTGCCTGGCAACATTTCCTTACACAGTGTAGAAGAACATGTCCAGAACACAGAGACAGCTAGGAGAATTAAGTTGCCCAGGGAAACCGCTGTGCAAACTTGCATGTACTGCAAGTACTGGTGAAATTAAAGAGCTTCTTTGAGGCTTAAAACTTGCTGTTTATTTTAAATCTGACTGCAGCAAGTCAAAAGACTGATAAAATCAAAACATTTTAGTACATATAGGCCTAAAACTACAAGTTCCTGAATATCATGTAAAACTTTAGTTTAGCTTAATGACACCAGAGTAAGACGTTTGTCTTAACTGGGACATAGGTAAGGAAAACTCTGGAAATACCACCGTTGTACTGTGCAGCCAACATATCTCTCTTCAGAGTACCTCAGAGTGCCCTGGTTCAGACAGCACTCTGCAGGCTCACCCTTGCACAGTGCAGACACCAACTTAGGTGTACCAACAGGCAAAGGTCCAAGTCTTTCACTGAAACGGGACAAATATGGAAGTCAATCGCTTGCTGTTTGGCCAGTGAAACATGCTGTTGCAGCGGCATGTTTTTGAGGGAAACAGGGCCTCCCGCTGGCTCTTGGTCATTCTGGCCTCTGATGAAAGAAGGCTCTTGAGCACTGAAACATGCCAATTGAGTTTTAGCATAAATTGCCCTCTCCAGGAAAGAGTGAGGTGAGGGGGACAGAGAGGGGGTGGAGGGCGGGGGGTGAAGGAAGGAGCTGTAGGTGGGAGTTTGACATCAACAGGCTCTTTCTATTCCTGAGGTGTGGAGAGCGCATCAGTCTCCGAGAGGGCAGGCCAAGCCTCCACAGCCAATGATGAGGCCTGAGGGGTTGGTCCACATCCGATAAACTTTCAAATCCATCCACTCAGAATGAGATTCACTTTTTTTGAATAAAGGGTAAAAAGTAATGGTGCATTAACTTATCCTCACCAATCATTCACGTAACAGACACTTCACTAAAGGAATTACGAAATGTGAAAGCATTATAACATCAAGCTGTAGTGGCCTAAGCTGGCTTCACAACACCACACAATTCAAACTTGAACTTCAATCAATAGACAAGCTAACAACCACCCTACCCCCTCTCTCCCACTCCCCAGATGGGGCTCACAGAGGGGGGAGAAGAGACACATGCACCACTGAGCTGTTCATTCACCCATAAATTACGTCATGGTCATATTTGTGGGTTTAATGTCAATGACGCAGTCCTGGTCAGATTCTTCAAACTTAAAAAACTTATTGAAAATGTTATTACTGAAAATATTATTTGGTAATTTGGACATTTATGCAATTTGGATAAATACAAGTGTCCATCGTTAAATGCATGAAATTCATGCTCCAAAACTTAATTGTGATTCCCCAGAACTGCATATATTGCCTTAGACCTCTTAATACTAACAACCTTTCAGAATTGCTTTAGGTTTGATGGCTGAGGTGAAACTTTCAGGGGCGCTAGTAAAGGCGCAATCAGTCTGGAGTTACGTAATGACAGCCTTGCCTTCCCTTCCATGGCAGTGAGCTCAAACAAGCGTGAACAAGGGTTGGTTAACTTCATAAACAGAGAATGTAACATTTGCTGCCAACAAATTAGGAATGCAAAATGTTACGCCACCAGAACCTATGTAGAACTAACAGCACACAGAGCGAAATAGAATCTTGGCGAATGTCCTCACTAAGCGATTGGTAGCCACGACAACTGCAGGTTGTCATGGTATGGGAATTTAGCCAGCTATCGCTAGCTAGCTTAAGTGGGGAAACGTTCTGAGCCTACATAGCCACATTGTGGAAAACTGAATAAAAAACATTCGCATTGAAAATGGGGTCTATAATTGTAACACTATTGTAAAACGACAGCCGGGCTTCATCGACGTAGCTTTAATGAGACAACCAATTTAGTTAGCTGGCTAGTTAATCTCCACTCGGTAGAACCTAAAACAGCCAAAGTTAGCTAGCCAACTTTGTGGACGTATTATGTTCCATGCTACTTTGCTAAGCTACCAAACCTGGCAGCGTGTCAGAATTTTAATAACGTTACAGTATACATCTGATATCACAGCCATTATCAAACATGTTATATTGCGCACTCCCTTTAGAAATGCTATATTTTCTTACTTGTACCACCCAAGAAAGACTCAATGTGGTTAGACTGGAAGTATTTCAAACTGGTAACATTAATGTCTGGTTCTGGTGGGATTTATTGCTAACAAGATAGCCTTCCCTGTGAGCAGGTGTTACTGAAATGTCAAAGATCACCTTGACATTTAGCTAGCTTGCTACTACATGCATGTAGGATAACACAAAACAAGTTAAATAAATTGTTTCAACTTGAAAGACAAAAAGCTCTCATACTACCCAACTTAAATTGCATGACGTTAATTATTCCATAAATAATGTTATTGATGAATGCATAAGTTAATTTAAGCTTTCACTGAAGCTGGGGGAAAAACTCACCTGCGCGATTTCATATTGTTGGCCATGTATAATGACAGTGAGATTATTGATATTCAAGCTTTTCTTCTCAATGTGAATATTAGCGAACTTAATCCACAAGATCACCGAATAAACTCCCCTGTACTTCAGCCTTATTCGAAATCAGAAGGCCCTTGAATCCAATTAGATATTTATCCATAGAAATCGTTGTAACCCATGTCTTCTCTGTCATTTAAGACCAAATTCGATCCCAGAACAAGTCAAATCAGTTTCACTTCGAATAATGGTTTAGTATGCCCGCAACCTAATGTTAGTTTGCATTAACTTACTCAACTAGTCACATCGCTTGAGAACAGGCTAAATTAAGTGTTTGGGCCCAAGATGTGTAACGTTAACGTCAGGCGATCACTGTTGCTATCGATATAAAACAGAATATATTTTTAACAATTTACATCCTAGTCATTCAGCCACACGACGGACTAATGTAAATAGGCAGAGCATGTTCCTTCTTCTATTGAAACCCGCCGAGTTCACATCATCTACCCTCCCACTACTGTCAGTACTTCTACTTGTTATTTTCCTCGACTGAAATTTTTTTGTCCATCCCGCCGAATCTCGCGCCCAGCCTCTTTTTTAGAGATGTGTTTGAATCTGCGCACGCGGCCTCGCAGCTGATTGGTCAAAGACGAGGAGAGTTCCTAGGGGGACCGTGCGACTGTCAAGCACTGCCAAGCCCTCTGCCGTGCCCCTGGTTCTAAAGCGCTTCGCGTTTTATACTGCGGAAGATCTTGGCAGCACCACAATAGCGATATTGCACATGCCAGTTTTACCGGCAAATAATCCAAAACAAACCAAGTTAGCCTCGATGTCACAGATCATAGAGAAGTGCTACGACAAAAGTGTGATGAAGTAAAACGTGGGATCTGAATTTGTTTTGAGATACTCTAGTACCCCCTAGTGGGTGTTTTAAGAAAACAATTCTGCATTGTTGTGGGTAGGCCTTTCTTGCCACGTGAAATTATGGTAGGCTCTTCTTTTTTCAACTATGCCCATTATAAAACGTTACATGCGTCGAATTCAAATACTATAACTATAATATTTTCATTACAGACTATTTTTCTATGTTATATGTTAATGTCATGTTTCATTTATTTTTCTGACATGACCTAAAATTCAGAAACATGTGTTCTACAAATACACTGCATGAGCTGTGGCCACGGAAAGGCTCCAGAAATTGGCTTTAGAGATGAATGATGCTTATAGGAAACGTCTGAGAGATGAGTCAATCTTTCCTGCAGAGCAGAGCCCTTCACTTCCTCAGTGGACATGTTCCTGTTGCACTCTCCTGCCCTCAAGCTGACTCAGAGTCTGAAGTAAGAACTTCAGAAGGGTAGCTACGATCTTTCTTGTTTTAGGACTAATACAGCTCGTTGTAATCGTTTACTATACAATAAGCTGAATCAACATAACCATAACAACATCAACATCGTATATCAAATAAAAGCTACAGTGCAGGAATAACTAACAGCGCAAGAGGACAGGCTACAGGTAGCCTACCTTAAATATCGTTATTCATGACATAGGCATAACAGCTATATAGCCTAGCCTACTTAGTATAGCCTACAAAACCAATATTTCACAATTTCCTATGACATCCAACCAAATTCAGTAAGTTACTGTTGCACAGTGTTGGGTAATAGCTTTATACCGAGGAATGAATCCTCCAGAATTATGTCGATCTACGTTTGAAGTATAGGCCTACTGACTATCTTAATAGAAGGATACAGATGTCCCCATCATGATTATTTCAAGCACTATTTCAATCTTCTAATCCACTTTAGCCTAAATGAAAAACTGTCGTACGTCTGCTTTCTTGCCACTAGGGAGTACTGTTGGCCTTTTTCAGTATTTTCATCCAGAAGCGTAGTCCCGTGACTAATTCCCCTGGAACTCCGAGTACAAGCGTATACACATTTCCTTCTTTGCCCTGCAGTGACCACTAGCATAAAATGGATGGTGAATATTTCTGTCCATGCCCGATTACTATGGAATACACTCGATGAAAGACCAGCTTGCAAAAGTATAAACTTTAAGTTCCTTTGAGACACGACACGTCATAGGAAGCCATTGAGAAAACAAGGTAAGCGCATTCCAACAGAAAAGTTTTGACTTTGTAGCCTATTAAGGCCTCAACTAAGCTCAGAAGTTTGTGTCTAGCTTTCTAGATAAAAGTAGCCTATGGAAAAATGAACAGGCTTCTCTATACAATAGAGACATGTACACAATGTATCTTTCATTACGTAATGATTTGGTAGGCTGCTGTAGTAGTAGCCTATGGGCAAGTTAAGTTGCTCTTCACTCGCACTCGCATCCGTCCTTCAACTTTTAATGATGTTTGAAAAACTTCCAAACAAGTTAGACAATTATTTGTGACCTTTGTCGCCAGGACAAGAACGTTCATTGGCAATGGCTTGTAAATTGAAACCAACGAGAGACATGTCAACATCAACATTGATTCCATAGTTTCAGTATAGGCCTATGCTACTACTACAACCCGATAGGCTACATCAAAGGATATGTTTTCTTCTGTAGAACAAATTGTCTGGGACATGATGTTTCATAGCCTAAGTCCAACGTTCAAACCTCTTATGTCTGCTGTCTTTCTGAAAAAGTTTGGACATGGCTTGCAAAAACAGAATATGGTTTCATTTTTCCATGCTCAATTTGGAGAGACAAATTGTACAGTTGGCACAGAAGGATCTTGTAAAGGGGTTTGGACAACTTGTTTCAGAGAGTGCTGGATGGGATTGTCCAACTTAAAGTATTTTGACTATCAAGTTAATAAGTTTAGAGGAGTGAAAGCTTTAATGTTTACTAGAGAAAAGAACCTCACACTGTGTAGACAACGGTGGGAATGATATCTCACTGTTTAACAAACTAGTTAAAATGTACCCCATTCAGACACATTCTGGACACGTGAGTAGGCTTCTTAAGGCTTGTACTGCCGGTAATAGTATTACCCTTTTCAGGACTTCCCGTGGTTTGTTGTAACAAGCCTTGCTGTTGTGAAGGGGGAAACCTTCCACACCCACCATTTCAACAGCTACAAAGGCTGTTTGGGTCCAGTGTGCCCTCAGATACTCCTCTACATGTCCAGGTGAAGAGTTGAGAGACTCTTGCACATCTTTATTTATGTCACACATTACCTGTCATTTTGCAATGTAGTGGACCCAGACAAGGAAGCCTGGCGTGACTGTGCGCGCTGTCATTGCGGAGTGGGACCCAGCAGCCATTTATTCTACTGCTTAGCAGAGACAGTTGGTTGATTGTATGCCCAGCTCCCTGTCTGCCAGTGTTGTGAGAATATACAAGAGGTCAAGTCTGGTGGTTGGCCATTACTTCAGAACTGCAGTGTGGAGGCAGTGGTGTGGAACAGTTCACTCTCACGCTTCCTCTCCTAATTCTCTCACAGAGTGTGGGGTTTTTATGTTCATCTTGCAACATTTTATAACTTTTTTTGTGTTTTGGACACATCCATGTGTATATCACACCAGCATAAATTGCACAGAAGGCCTCTGTGTTTGGATGTGGGGCATTTGGTAGCCAGATTACAGCTTCTTTAAGGGTGAGTACTTTCACTTCAGTGTAGCAGTTTTGTTTAAGATAAACTGGTCAAACATTAAAGGAATTAACGTGTTAACGTGTTAACTTACTCAGAGCTGCAGTTCACGTTGAACATTGAGTTCCTCAATGTTGTCACAAGAGGTTGGTCAGAATGTCTAACAGCAATTGGAACCCAAAAGACCCTCTTGATTAAAACATTTAGAAGATGTTGTAGGCTATGTGTGTGGTAGCACAGACTAATTCTGTAGCTCTGGTGTGTTCCAAAGAGTCATGGGAGTTTCTGCGTCAGGAGTCAGGTGTAGCTCACTGTATCTTAATATTTACATTCTGAGTGAAAGCCTGCTGGTCTAAGGAAGTTTTACGTTTTTCTTTTTTTGTTTCAGACTGAAATATTCTTGGAATGTCAAAGCACTTGCTAACCATTGTTTCTGTTTCATGTTGAGGCTGATTGGAGCTGGCCGTAGATGTTTTCTCAGATACTCTTTTCGGAGGGTTTTCCTGTGTAGCTTTTCTCAAGGCTTCTTCAGTCACCAGTGGTTGTGAACAGGCATGCAGGTTTTTGAACCTGTGCATGGGCTTATGAAGTGAAAGTGAAATCTTTCTTACACTTCAATGGGTTTGGTAGAACTTTCTGAGCCTGATTTTGTGTTTTTCATGTATCCAGACCTTGATGTATGAAGAGCATAAGCGTACTTTTGAAAAGAAAAGGCTTAATAGTCTGATCGTTATTCTTTCACCATTTGCAGTAGACTTGCAATAGAACATTTACTGTAAGCATGTCAATAGAGTGCCCTTTCTAAAACCGATAGTTCCGGTCCATGGTTATGATTGACTGAATTGAATATGATTGAATTGCGTTCGATGCCGTTACGGATCAGAAGAATTATGATGCTTTGTTATTCTGTCATCTGACTGTCTGGCTGAGTGCACAAACCTGGCTTGGCTTGGCGTGCATGTTTCGCTCTTTGAAGAGTTGTGGAAGTCGTCTAAAAATACCAGGACAGGAAGGAGAATGTCAGCAACCCAGCATGAGGCTGTGTGCCGGGTGCCGGGGCAAGGGACAGAGCCAGGGTAGCATGCAAAGGGTGAACATGCCCGTCTGCTTCCATGATGGCCATCAGCATCAAACAGACGGAAGAATGGAGAGAGAAACAGAGTGTAGTGTGTGTGTGTGTGTGTGTGTGTGTAAAGAGATAGAATGAGAGGAAGAGAGAGAATGAGACAGATAACAAAAAAATAGAATAGGCAGAGAAAAGACACAAGAGAAATAAAGTGAGACATATGAGCGAATGAGGAAGGGATGAATAATAATGAAAACAGTAGAGGCACAGCAGCCAGTGTGAGGAGGAGGAGAAGAGGCTGCAGTGCTTGGCTATGCAGGCAGAGGCCCCTTGCTGTGAGCAGGTTGAATGTGACCACTGACCTGCTGTGCTCACTCTTGTGTTGCGCTTAAACCACCCACTCACCCTGGCTGCTTCAGACAATGGCCTTAAGCACATGGTCAGCTCAGGGAACTAGAACTATGTTGTTTCTCTCTTTAATGTCTCACTTCTCAATGTTTTTTTCTTGGCATCTGTTTACAGACATTAGTGGCACTATGGAGATCGCCTGTACACCGTTGCACCAGAGAGTCACAGAACCTTTTCACCACTGAAGAAGCTGCAACACCCGAGTTTCACGACGAGTTTGAGTTGCTGGCTTCTGCAGCATGGAGGAGACATCTAGCTGCCCTAATGTCAGCATTCCCTGCCACAATGAGCAAAGGGACAAGAAGAAGCGCTACACTGTGAGTACACGTGATCTCCATCCCCGGCAGTTGTCTCGTGAGATTGGGGGGAAAAGAGCAGGTTGTGTTATCCTAGATTCCTATGTCGTTCTGTCATTCAACTGATGGAACAAGTTCTCAGCAATGCCTTGGTTAACAAAATAGGCCAGCACTGTGCTGTAGGCTACTTTGGATAAAAGCCTAGCGCTATAATGCACATGTTATCATTTGTGTAGAAATCCAGGTTGCACACGAGGAGCACTAATTCAAAACGATCTAAATGGGTGTGGGATTTTATGGTTCATGAAGAGCCTATAACAAAAACAACATAAAAATCGAAGATCTTTTTTCACCATTCTCCAGGTTTACAAAGTGATGGTTACTGTTGGAAGACATGAATGGTTTGTCTTCAGGCGATACACAGAATTTGATAAGCTGTACAATGCGGTAAGTTGAACTGTTCAAGTCTAACAAGTATTGAGCAGAGCTGAACCTGTATTTCCAGGCGTTCTTCTTATCTGTTCTGATCATGTGAGTGAAAGCATGACCTGACAGCTCAAATGATGACCTGATAGCTCAAACAGAGGGCTTTTGGTGCCCAGAATAAACAAAGCATTCCCCATCTCATTCCAGTAGTTTGGTTGGAGATAAGCTGTTCTACAGAGACAGGATTATTTATATCCACGGTTTTATCAAAACACTTTTTTTCACATTTCCTCCGAGATTTAAATCCTCTTATCACTGTAAAAGTATGTGCCCTATGAAGAAGTAGTTTGACCTTGTCCAATTGAATGCTCTTTTGAAAGTGAAAGGATAGTGAATGACATCATATGGTTTTGGAAACATTAACAGCAATGTTAATGGTGCTTTGTTTTAAAACGAGAGAGGGTGAGGATAGGTATTCTGAGAGGAGTACTGGAACAAACTCCAAACTCTGTCATGTCAATTGTGAAATAATAATTGCTGTTTGTCCATTATGAATGAGGCTTTCAGTTTCTTCATGAATCATTGCATGTTATTTTTATAGTTGAAAAAACAGTTTCCTTCCCTGAACTTGAAGATCCCTGCCAAGAGGATATTTGGAGACAATTTTGATCCAGGTATTCACAATGTAAAGATGTCCTGTCTGTGTCTTCTTTCATTCGTTTGGATTTATGTTCTTTAGGATGATTGAAATAGTACAACATAACAGGACCCCTTTTGCTGTTTTAGCCTTCAGGCAGTTCTAGCAGTAATTTTGGTCATTGCAGTGAAATGCCCTCCCCCACACACACACACACAAAAGTCATGTGTTTTGTTTTGTCTTCACAAGTCATGTACATCTAGATTGTAATTTTATAATGCCATTGACAATACACAGATGGAAGGAATATCACATCAGATGACTTGTTCCCTTAAGAGAATACAAACACCCTATTATGAAATACATGAATATTTGATGTCACATGAAACTTTGAATTTAGATATTCTCCTATGAATCGGAGATTAATGAATGGGCAGTATCAAAGACTCTTTTTGAATTAACTTGTGTTTTCATAAATTCACTTATTCTGAATGAAAAATTAAATGATGACTGATCTGAAACTCCTCCAATCAGAGTTTATAAAGCAAAGGAGGACGGGGTTAAATGAGTTCATCCAGCGAATCGTGTCCCATCCGCAGCTCAGCAACCAGTGAGTGCATTGGCTAGTTATGCAGTACATCTATGAAATCTAGTCATCAGCCATACTGAAGATAATTTCAAAAATTAATTCAAATTAATTCAAATTTTGCTTCTCCTTGCAACTAGATATAATAAGTGTGATAACATGATGCAAGGTGCTTTAAACTTCTTCTCAGTAATGCCATTTACTATGATTTTTCTAATATGATCTCTAATCAGTTCTGTAGTTCATTCCCTAATGGTAGCTGGTGGCTGTGGGCTGTATAGACTTCTAACAGCAGTGGCTTTGTTTCAGTCATAGTCAGACGTCTAACTTGTGACTTTTTATCTTTTTTCTCTTGCTGACTCAAACACACAGTCCTGATGTGCGAGCTTTCCTTCAGATGGACAAATTCAAACACTTCTCAGATGCCTCAGAGGATGAGGATGAAAAGGTTTGTCAACGACTTAATGAATCTAATTAAAATAAACCTACACTGTTTGTCAACATCACAGAATTTGGAATTATGTCAACCAATCTAGGATAAGCACAAAACAATTGCTGTTTAATCTGTATGGTGTAGCAAGCATGAGTATGCTTACATTGGATCTTTTTTGTTGTTAGAACACCACTACCTCCAGAAATATTAACTTGGGTCCATCTGGAAATCCACAGTAAGTACGACACCCTTTCACTTTTTCAAGTATTCTTATAGTCAAGTCAGTTGAGTCAGTTATTGTATGTATACACTTGGGTATATTGTTATTTGCATTTTCTGAAAGAGCATGTCTGTAATTATTAATCGATATGTTATTATAAGACACACATACTATAAGCCTGCACCTACTGTATATGTGTCATACCAAGATTTCACCATGACTTGCAAACTGTATTTTGTTTTCATTTCCTCAGTGCAAAACCCAGTGACTTTGACTTCTTGAAAGTCATTGGCAAAGGAAGTTTTGGAAAGGTATGTTTATCCAAACTTTGTCCATATAACCATATTTTTGACTACAAACTGCTGAAAGCTAAATGTTTTTCCTGCGGAAATCGGGAGACTGAAATGCATTTGGGTCGCTGATTTATATTCAGCTTATATACATAAATGTGTGGATATTAACCAGTAATTGCACATTGAAGGAATTGGAAGGGACTGCTGGGGACTATGTCTCATGGAAGTTTAATGGTGAATGGCTAATATTGCGCAGAACAGCTTTAATAAAAAATGGTTAATATTGGCTAAAGTTCTTCAGAAAAAAAGATCATTAATGTGCAGACAGGGGCGGCAGCAAATGTGAAGCTCAAACAGGAACAATGAAGTCTCTTGATTAAGTTCTGTATGGTTAGGGATACAATTTTCAGTTCTGTATTTTCTCAACATTTGGGTTTCCCAAATGAGAATTGAGAGTTCAGCAATGCAAGAATGAAGCATCCATATTCATATCTCCCAGCTTTGTTTCGATGTTGGAGCTAATGTACATTCCCCACTCCTTGCGTTTCCCACAAAGGTTCTACTTGCAAAACGGAAACGAGATGGGAAGTGTTACGCCATCAAAGTTTTGCAGAAAAAGGTCATTTTAAACAGGAGAGAGGTAAACAGCTGTTTTTCTCAAAACTGTTCTATACACTTTTTCCTTCATGTTCTTATTTACCATCCATCTCTGTGTTGTTCTTTCTTTTGTGAACTTTAGCAAAAACATATCATGGCTGAGCGCAATGTACTGTTGAAAAATGTGCAGCACCCCTTCCTGGTTGGCTTGCATTATTCCTTCCAGACGACAGACAAGTTGTACTTCGTCTTGGACTTTGTCAACGGTGGAGAAGTGAGTACTTTTGAACACGTGGGCACAGCATGCCCATGCATGCTATCTAGAAGAGGGTTGGCTTTGGGCATAATAAAAACAAAAGAAGCTGTTCGGCCAGTTAGTTTGGCAAATGACTGACATCTGGCTTGTGATTCATTTTGGAAGGTCAATTTTCTGCTCAAACAGGGCAGTCTACAAATTCACATGTGGCTAGAGCTAAGTAGATTAGAAGGCACAAGGAAACCCACTTTGGACAAAGGCTGACTAATTTTGAACAGTTCATGGTCCTTGCTCTGCGTTGCACAAATGAGGTGTTAGAAAGCACAACTGCTCATATTTTTTTCAACAGGATCATGGGGTTCTTTTTTGAGTGCATCTAACTGACCAACATTTAGTCACTGTACGGATCTGTGCAGAAGCAAACAATAAAGAACATATTTCATGTTAGTTTCAGTTCTTCCAATTTTTGAAGTATAATAGAAATTATTTATTGTCCAAAAAAAAAAAAAAAACAAGAAGATGATTGGAGAAGAGGAATTTCTCCACTTGAATTTGGTGAAAAGTGTTCTGATCACATTAGTCTCTGACAGGTTATCAGTCTGGACAGTGATTTGCCACTGGGTGGTTTTTGACCATTTTCTCAAACACCATTTTCTTTAAGCACAAACCTTATTTCTTTCTCATTTTAAATCCTTGCTGTGGACAAGAATGATAAGAGTAATGTGTCACCTCCAGCACTAGAAAATAAATGTTAATGCCTTTTAATGTCAGTTGTGTACTTCCAGTAATTCCAATTGTGTACTTCAAAGATCTGTTTAGCCATTCTTTTATTTATTGAGTCTCTTTCCATTCATTTAGATAGGAGGCTGATATGCAGAAATTGCCAAGATGGCTGCCAAGTCGAGACTTGCCTATAACAGCTTTGGTTCACTATAATCATCCCAGGGAACCAGCTCCAATCATGACTGACCATGAGACCTGTGTAGTTCTCAGTGGGCTAGTTAAGCAAGAGTCCATTATGCTGATAGTGTTGGTGAACTGGTTTTGCTGCGAGGCCCTTGTCTTATTTTTTGTTTGTCTGGAGGATGGGAAACCATCTTAGATCTTGTTGGGGAAAGCAGCACTCTAGTTTAACTAGATGTATGACCGCCGCCCAGTCCAGCACATTTTTTCCACAAAAATAAATCCCGCTGAAAGGCCTATATGATTCTAACTGTCTCACTAAATTGCATTATCCACACTCAATTCTCACTGGTATCTGCTAGACAACAAGTACCAAAACATGATTAGTTCATAGATTTCACATGTAAAATTCATTTTATACAACCCCACCCCCATCTTGCCTGTTCATAATTTCATTTCTGAGAAATTCTTGAATTGTGTGCATGTGTGCGTGCACACGTTTGTGTGTGTGTGTGTGTGTGTGTGTGTGTGTGTGTGTGTGTGTGTGTGTGTGTGTTTGTCTGCGTATGTATGTTTGTGCATGTGCATGCATGCGTACATATGTCTACTGTGTGAGTATGTGTCATACGTATGATTACTGTGAATGTATGTGTGTGCGTGCGCGGGCCCCCCATGAACGGAATTCCACGAAACTTGGCGTGCATTCAGAGGGTGTCATAATGATCCTACACTTCCAATTTCGTGCAGTTTTGACTATGTTAGGTCACAGATACCTGCGATTACAACACCTCATTTTTACTTTTTTGTGTTTAACTAGGTGGCGCTATACATGAAATGAGTGGTTATGGAATGGGTTGACAGAAAACTGTGTCTGCCCTACCCTCCTTTCGGGGGGTGCAGTCCAGCGGGGGGGCTACAGATCAAAACGAAAAACGATGGTTCCATGCTATCCATATGGGGTTACATGCCCACCAAGTTTAGATCTACCCCGGTCTTTCAGTGTCCCGGGAATCCTTGGACGGAAATTTGGACATGAAAAAAAAAAAAAAAAATCTGACTAAACGCTTCGCTGCGCGGCGGTCATAATAAGGGGTTTGGCAGTCTTTTGGCATAGTGAATTTAACTGAACAGATTAAAAAGTGCATCTCACTCTCTCCCAAATGATGCTTCCCATCCCCCCTTATTGATGGGATGTCCAGATGTCTCTTGGCTGCAAGAGAGTACAGCTTCTTTTGTGCCTGGTTCATCTGTTTATCTGCTGTAATACCTGAAGTCTTAATTGTAGTTTAATATAATGTGTTATTTTTGGCTGCAGCTGTTTTTCCATCTGCAAAAAGAACGGACCTTCCCTGAGCTTAGAGCAAAGTTCTACATCGCAGAGATAGCAAGTGCCCTCGGCTATTTGCATTCTCTCAATATTGTTTACAGGTATTTCCTCTTTTGATTTTTACCCATTTCGATGACCTGCTACAAAAATAGTTCATTCTCTCATATATATAAGTTTGGCAAATTTTTGCTGGTGCCTTTTCCCTTAATTCACTATTTTATGTGCATGGAATTAAATGCAACATGCCTCTTCTCAATTATCCATACAATTTCCTTTTCACATTGACCAAAAAAATGTTACTGGACATTCCAAACTTAACCATTTCTTTGAAGTGCCTGCCTGCTGTACTCCTATTGGTCATAGCAATTTTGGTCTTTGCTAATGTCATCAGTTACAACAGCATGCTCATTTTTGTGGAATAACTGACATGTGAGCACAATTTCTTTAGAGTGCACACAGTGCACATGTCACCTCAAAAGATCTTTTCCGTTCGTGTTGGCCAAATTTAGTTAACGTTTATTTTTGGAAAAAGTCTTCACATTCATTTAGTTCAGTAATGTAGCTCTTGTGCTGAACTGCCCCAGTTTTCTAGTCACATTCACATTTAAGTGAACATTGACCCAATGTTTTCTCTGGTTGCATTCATGTTTATTTCGCCAGTCATAAAACATTTTACAGTTCCTTGGATAGATTGATAATACTAGGGAAACTATTTCTTGGATAGACCTCAATGTTGGTGGAAGTGCTCCTCACATCATTTTCATTTGGAATAGGTTGTGTTGTACAGATACAAGGAATACAACAGGACATTAGAGATGTTATTGCACATGTCTAAGTTTAGCATTAAACTTTATCATACACCTTCAGAAATCATGCTTTCTATTATTTATGAGGCCCCAATGAGCACAATTGAATGAACATTATTTTCTTCAAGTAGGATATCTGTTATAATCTAAAGTATTTTTTAAATATGAAGAGTTCACATCATAATACTCTGCACAGACATTCCGATGAAAATATGGATAATTGTGCTGGCTTACACTGAAGGCCATTGCTATGCCCTTAAGAATTGTCATTGTTGTGTTATCTGCCTAAGTATGCTGCTCCAACAAAATGGTCTGTGTCTTTCCAGGGATCTGAAGCCAGAGAATATTCTGCTGGACTACCAAGTAAGATTTCCCTCCCTCTGAAGCCTGTTGTAGTTCTGGTATCAGATTATGTATTTAGCTGAATTTTCTGGGGTCAGATTTCAAGAGACGTATATGAGGACCTGTTACACCTACATTCCCAAATCCCTTATGTCGGCAGTTGGTCATATTGCCCCCTTTGAAGTCTAGCTGAAGGTATCTGTATTGTAAGTCTAAGATTCCAACACTTTGACCTCTAAATAAGAATGCGGCTCAGTGCACCTTGAAACTGTACCATTCAGTAGCCAAATAAAATAGTTTGTAGGCCCTACAATAATGTTCTAGTAAAGACTGGTTTTGATTTTTGTGTTGTAATCCCTATCTCAGGCTAATGGAGTGGGATAAGGGAGTTACCCCTGCATTCCTCTTAAACAAATGATTTCCTCAGCTTTTCGTTGGAAGTGAAAGAGTGGCCTGTGTGGTATAATGCTGTTTAAACATGTCCGTCTGCTGTCTTTATTAGGGACATATAGTCTTAACGGACTTTGGATTGTGCAAGGAAGGCATTTCCCAAGCAGATACAACAACCACTTTTTGTGGGACACCAGAGGTAAATATCAGTTTTGAAAATGTCATTTCATTTTTTTCCTGTTTCACAATACTTTGTTGCTATTGTGATTTCATGTGAATTCCCTGTCAAAAAATGTGAAAGTCAGTCTTAAAATTTCACCCTCAATACATTTTTGACTGAATAGCTTGTGCTTAATCAGTATATATAAGCCTTTGAATGATCTACACAAAAATGTGTAATAGGCATATTTATAGACATATGTAATGAATGTAATATTGTGCAATTGTGTGCCCCATGCATGAACAGTATCTAGCCCCTGAGGTATTAAGGAAGCAGCCATATGATAACACAGTGGACTGGTGGTGCCTTGGTTCGGTGCTATATGAGATGCTATTTGGCCTGGTATGTTCTTGAACTTGAATGTATCTTGAACTTGAATTTTTGTTCAAATGAGACTTCTTTTATTACTTTGCCAATGCCAATGCCGATTTAGTATGCTGTACCAAGAACAGTTACAAAAGAGCTATCTATCATAATTAATAACAACATTGGAAAAGTGTGACATTTATATTTATACATTATACATTTAAACGATTCTCTTTCTTTTGATTAGCCCCCATTCTACAGCAGAGACACCCATGAGATGTATGACAACATACTCCACAAGGACCTGCTGATGCGGCCAGGAGCCTCTTCGACCGCCTGGTCAATACTGCAGGCACTGCTGGAGAAGGACCACACCAGGAGGCTGGGCTACAGCGACGACTTTGTAAGTGCTCGCGTCCATCTCGCACTGTTGTGTGCAGTCGCACAGATGTCTCCCTCTAGTGGGAATAACGTGTAGCCTACCACCACTATCTTGGAGACATTAGCAGTAAAAGGTGCAGGCTGAGATTTGGGTGGTGGGGTTAGCAAAGAAGGATTTATTTCGTCTATGAATTTCTTTTAATGAGGCTCTTGACAGAAGAAATTCAGTTGTGATATTGTAGACTCTTATTTAACCTCACAAGTAAAAAAGCAAAGTGTATTTAGTCACATTAATCTCGCATTCAAATAAATGTATTTTATTGTCTTTCAGAATGAAGTTAAGAGACACAACTTCTTTGCTTCCATTAATTGGGATGACCTAGAGCAGAAGAAAGTCTCACCTCCGTTCAACCCTAATGTGGTAAATTTCATTCAGATTAAGCATAAATGAATCATATGTAACAATGCAGAAAAAAATTTGAATATTTGCTCTCTCTTGCAGGATTCTCCGTATGACCTTACTAATTTTGACCCAGAGTTCACAGACGAAACTGTCCCCAACTCTGTTTGCTACTCCACCGAGCATTCCATTGTCAACGCCAGTGTTATGGAGGCTGATGACGCCTTCCTGGGGTTCTCTTATGCCCCACCTTCCGATGACTCATTCCTGTGAGAACTGGAATTCTGGAAAACTTGGTGTGCTGCGTTGAACCGGGCTCCACTGCCTCCTTTGTAATAATTGCCTTGCTTGTAGATCATTCCTTTGGATATAAGGGAAGCATTTTTTGATTAGGAGGATGGACTCAAGATGTGAGCATAGCACTTAATAACATAAAACAGAAATGAGTGAATGGTTTGAGACAGTGTGTTTCAAATCTTTATTTTTTATTTCTCAAATAACAGAGTTATATTTTTTAAAACTATTGACTTACCTGATATCTATTGGTTTTTTTTTTTGGCTTTGTTCAAAATTATTTTCCATGGTTAATCTTTTTTCCATGAATTGAACCGTAATACAGCAAAGAAGTCTAACATCTTTGAATTGTAAAGTAGGCTAGCCTATTATATATTGATAAAATTATTCATACAAATTCCATTTGGGTAATATGATCATCTTTGACATGTAAAAGTATCACATTTAATTATAAAATGGGCTGAACCATTTTGTTTTGCCTCTCACCCCTCTCACCCAAAGATTGTTATACATGCCCTAGCCGGGTAAATGTATGTTAATATAACATATGCAATTTAGGATTTTGTTTATAATGGAAACTTTGAATAGGCCGATAAATGGAAGTATGAATATATATTTTGACCTTTTTTCAAAACACGAAATGAATTGATATTTTGTGCTTACTGAAAAATATGAGCACTTTTGTACAGAACTCATCTGAGATGTAAAGTTACAGAGTTGGATTTGCAAGGGGACCATATAAAGTGCAGCTATAGCGTAGCTAGGGTCTGTTACAAGCACTAAAAAAACAGAAATACCGTACAGTAGTCTAATTGACCCTTCCCAAAAGCTCCTGTATCTTTTGTTTGTTTTGCTTTTTAAAAAGTACGTTTAGTAGGCTGTGGCCTATGGTGGTTTACCCTCAAGCTGTAAGATACTGTCCTCAATAAACGTTTCTTTGGATTGTTAATCAAGTGTCCTGAAGTTTGGTGTAGATGTAGCTTTAGAGCGGTAGGTGGCTCTGGCTTTAGCTACGTTGCTAGGCTACGACAGGGGTCTCAAACTCAAATGAGCTGGGGGCCACTTCTGCCAATGTCATCTCGTTGGAGGGCCACGTCAGTATTAAAAAATAATACAAAAAAAGAACGGGTATTTCCTAAAATGCAATGTTTTTTTTTCCCAAATACTGTATTTTCAAACACAAAACTACAAGTGCAAGACTTTTTATCTATTTTTAGACACCTGTGCTAGCAACCTTAGCTTATAAATAAAATAATGATTAAATAAATATTAATACAAATTATAAAAACAAACAAAAAAGCATAAAAACAGGTAGGCCTATTTGTGTTTCACACCAAATAAAAATATTCCCCCCTCATAACTGTTTTAAATCTGGCAAACTAGGGGTAAATTTACCCATCTAATTTGCCAAAATACTAAATACTGGATGAACATATTTGAGCAAATTTACTTTTTTTTGTCATATTACCCACATAACAAATTAACAGGAAAACACCTAAGATGTATACCAACGATAGTAAACTATTACTAGCCTATAACCACAAGGCCTACAATAAAGTATCCTGGTCAAATCAGTTCCTATATCGCGGGTGACTTTGTAGTTCTTCTAAGGCCTATTTCTACAACCCCTGCTGTCTGTAGCACGTCCATTACGGACACTTATCATCGATTACCACTGCAACCTCCAAGCTATGTTGGGCAGAGGGTCGAAATAAGCATGGTATGCTTAGTGGACACCGTGGTATACGCGAAAAGACGCACCTCCACCATTCACATCGTGGCCATCACTGTCAATAGACGATCGATCATAATCTCCAACAGGATATTCTCCTTCAGAATCAGAATAGGTGAATAACATAGCCTACCCAAGACTCCATCACACTTGAACGTTTTTCAACATTTGGTGTAGGCCTGTATCTGACGAGCCAGGCTAGTAGGCCTGCTATGTCTGCTTCAATTTGTGCAAAACTATTGCATCGCTTCCGCGTCATTACAAATGCACGTCTTCGTGTTTCTCGCGTGTAAGTATTTCCTGAAAACGTTGTGCAGCTTTGGTTTGAATCAAGGATGTCTAGCAAATAATGGGGGAGAGTACAAATGAGATTTGTCACCGTACTTGGATTTATCGTCTATTTTAATCAGTATCGTTGTTTGTCGCAATTAAAAATACCCTCAAGGGTCGGATTACATTATTATTTTGACATAGGTCGCGGGCCGGAATTGGGCCGGATTTGGCCCGCGGGCCGGGAGTTTGAGACCCCTGGGCTACGAGAACCACAATAAGAGCAGACTAGAATCTTTGATAAGACAAATGATAATGGAGGATATTCTATCCTTGAAAGAAGCAATAGTTTCGTATTTAGACAAGACTGGTGGGCTTCAACAGCTTTTAGATGACTGTAAATCATTTAAAGGTGAGCTGAATCTGCCTTTTGAAATCAATTTTAACATAGTCTTTGAGAATTGAACTAACGTTAACGTTACCGGCTAAACAAGTTAATTTGCGTTAACTTAACGTTAACGTTCATTTATTGTATCATGCATTAGTCCTACTTTCAATGGTAACCTTACATGGCAGTCAGTTGCCGTTCGTTCTCCGGTCACTGTGATTTAATTCTTGAACCACATTAAACCTGTGAAAAGATAACACTACAGTGACTAACGTTACACCACTAAAGTTAACGTTAGAGCTTAATTTACCTGTCTTTTTTGGACGTGCCCTGTAGAATCCCCTCAGAGGGATGCCGTCTATCGCTTCAGTTTTCATGTGAACCCCACCGACCTGATTGAACTAGATGGCAGATTAGGGGACATTGTTTTACATGACCCACTGAAAGCCAGAGCCTTGTTTCGGTCGGTAAGTAACGTTAGCTCAGACTGTCCTATTTAGGGTCACAGATTAAACCTGTTAGTTTGTTGTGGTCTCACTGTTCTAGTCATGTGTCTTCTCCAATCATCCAGGTTTGCTTTTTGTCCATTAAAACACTGTCACTTTTGGACCAAATTCATACGGAAAGTCAGGTGATCATCTCACGTTGGGTTATTGGGGCCATTAATTGAAACAAAAAATGGGCCTTATAATATTGGCTTAATTGTAAACTGTCTAAATGAGAACAGTTTCATTCCTTTTCTCAGGTAAATGTTGTCTTGAAAGTAACTCACCTGCCCCCATTTCCCAACTATCAATTGAGTCTTTGCGAATTTCCAAGGGGCTATGGACCAATGCGACCTATGGCCATGGAGGGCCTTGTAATTGCCATGACACGGGTCACAAAATACACACAGGGGGCTCGGTTCCTTTGTTCGAATGAGGACTGCTCAGGTGCTGAAGGTATTACTCTCAACCAATGATCGAATATGAAGCTAGAACAATGGTTTATCAGGATGGTTTTACTCTTGAATAGCTGCTACACTATCTAGACCAGGGGTCTCAAACTCAAATGAGCTGGGGGCCACTTTTGCCAATGTCATCTCGTTGGAGGGCCACATCAGTGTTAAAGAATAATACAAAAAAAGAACGGGTATTTCCTAAAATGCAATGTTTTTTTTTTTTTTTTAAACTGTATTTTCAACTGTATTTTCAAACACAAAACTACAAACAGAAAGTGCAAGACTTTTTATCTATTTTTAGATACCTGTGCTAGCAACCTTAGCTTATAAATAAAATAATGATTAAATAAATATTAATGCAAATTATAAAAACAAACAAAAAAGCATAAAAACAGGTAGGCTTATGTGTGTGTTTAACACCAAATAAAAATATTCCCCCCTCATAACTGTTTTAACCTGGCAAACTAGGCGTCAGGGTTAAGAAAACAACCATTGAATTTTTATATCAAAATTTCAAAAGGCCATGGCTTGAAAGTGGTCAGAGATAAAGTCCTACTGTAAATGTAAAAATCTTTGAGTATAAACAAAAGTTTATGAAGGGGGTACATTTACCCATCTAATTTGCCACTGGATGGCAAGCAAATTATGCACCTTTCAGTAAATACTGGATGAACATATTTGAGCAGATTTACTTTCTTTTTTGTCATATTACCCACATAACAAATTAACAGGAAAACACCTAAGATGTATACCAACAATAGTAAACTGTTACTAGTTAACCACAAGCCTATAAAGTATCCTGGTCAAATCAATATCGGCTTTGTAGTTCTTCAAAGCCCTATTTCTACAACCCCTGCTGTCTGTAAAGGACACTCATCATGATTACCACTGCAACCTCCAAGTTCCAAAATAAGCATGGTATGCTTAGTGGACACCGTGGTATACGCGAAAAGACGCACCTCCACCATTCACATCGACCATCACTTCAATAGACGATCGATCATAATCTCCAACAGGATATTCTCCTCAAAGAATAGGTGAATAACCCTACCCAAGACTCCATCACACGTGAACGTTTTTCAACATTTGGTGTAGGCTTGTATCTGACGAGCCAGGCTAGTAGGCCTGCTATGTCTGCTTCAATTTGTGCAAAACTATTGCATCGCTTCCGCGTCATTACAAATGCACGTCTTTGTGTTTCCTGAAAACGTTGTGCAGCGATTTTGGTTTGAATCAAGCTCTGGATGTCTAGCAAATAATGGAGGAGAGTGTTATATTCCTATAACACTAAATGAGTGTTATACAAATGAGATTTGTCACCGTACTTGGATCTATCGTCTATTTTAATCAGTATCGTTGTTTGTCGCGATTAAAAAATACCCTCAAGGGCCGGATTACATTATTATTTTGACATAGGTCGCGGGCCGGACGCGGGCCGGGAGTTTGAGACCCCTGATCTAGACATTTTTGAGTAGGGGCTTCATTTATGCATTTATTTGACATGGATCACTCACCTTGGCAGTGTCCATGCATATGATAGATTCCCCTGATACACATTTTTCTTTTCTATAACCTTCTTGGTCTCTGCACTGATGGATCTTGGCTCCTCTGATCTACAGGATTTCATCACATTCGAGTGCACGCCCCAGGAGCCACAGAGACGGCCACAGTCAGGAGTGACTTCACCTGCCTCCTCTGCTCCTCGCCACTTAAAGAGGACGTCAAGTCCAGAGTGCTGGGGGGTGAGCCAGTCTGGTCCAGCACCTAGTGGACACACCTCGTTAAATGAGCCAATCTAAGCAGGCAGCATTTCAAAAGAAAGTGTGTGCACGTTAAAGTAGAAGTGTTGATTTAGGCATGAGCGGTGAGATGGAGACCAGTGGGAAATGTTCTGTTACTGTTACAGATAAGCAGCTGGTGGAACTGATACATGTTGATGCACTGGATGTGCTGGGAGTTCACCCACCTTCCTCGCTCAGATATCAGTCTGTCACCCTGTTCCTGAGAGGTATCTATCCACAGCTGCATTTCTGTACTTGTCAGTACTGGTGTTTGGGGGATGTCACTAGGCTTTAGTTTTCCATGTTAGATGCATTTAGCAGGAGGTCTTTTATTATGGTACACTTCCCATGCGGACAGGCTCATTGAAGTCTAGCGGCTTCACTGGTAAATGTCATTTTGAAAATTCCCCGTAGTTTGCTCACCACTTTCAATGCTTCCAAATTCTTGTGAGACATGAAATTCTTTGGGGTGAACACAATCAGGTAAACTACTTTAGGGTTGGAAAAAAGATGTCTGCAATTTACTCCATATTCTTAAATGAACTTTTTAGACACAGAGCCTTTTAGAGACTTCAAATAAATAGACTCAGGAGCTGGCTGCCATGCAGTTGCCCCCAGTGTAATATTGAGTGTTCTTGTCCCTTCCAATAATATTGTCCAGTCAGGTCTCTTGGGGGCCTGTCTATTCTCGGTGCCAGTATTAGCATATGCTGTTGACCCAGTCTAAGAGAGGAATTCAATACATTTGGCTCCAGTTACTAAACATATATGTTAAAAAAGGTAAGGAACACTCATTAGCTAGCAGCACACATAGTGGGATCTTTGTTCACAAAACCACGCTTTGTTTCTTTTGGCAGCCGCGCTAGGTGGCATGCACGGCTGTTAAATAATCAGCGAGAACAACTCTCCCCTGGACTATTATTGTTTAGTTTCTTAATGATTAGATGAACTGTGCAACTCCATGAGAATCGGACGGCTCTACAGGGTGGTGGGCATTCCGGCGCACGTCCACCAGTGGCCCACTGTCACCTGGAGCGTGGAGGCCAGCAGCATTCAGCCGTGGATGCCAGAGAGTAAGGACCCACTTTAGCATTCCTGATGACATGACATTCTCGCTCTACCATCTCTATTTTATTTATTTATGCCAATTATTTTCTGGTTTATTTAACAGGACCAGTGCATATTGCTATTAAACAAGTTAATGATCTGTATTAGCCTAGGCCAATAGCCTTTAGCCTGGCACCGCCTGTCAGTTGCTCCCAATTCAGCTTTCACTGGTTATACTAGGTTAACTTTGTTGCCCTTATGTTATAATATAATTATATTAGGGCTGTCAAAATAACTGATTCATTTTGATTAATTAATTTGAGAAAAAATAACTGATTAAAAAAAATTAGTGCAGATTAATCGATTCCGTATGACCTTTGACCCCGAGCCGTTCTAGTCAGTAAAAATTAGACTGTAAACTGAAGGAGAGAGAAGAAAATGTGCTGCCTGGATCATTGATTGGAACATTTACTTTTAAAAAATGGCCTGATGGTGTTGATAAAAATAAAGTGTTGAAAATAAAGTCCTCTGCAATGTCTGCAGCAAGGAATTTGCATATCACCGGAGTTCATCAACTCTATAGTCGCACATCAATGCAAAGAAATAAGTGTTGACATTGAGGGGAGTGTTAATTTATTTTCATTGTGTCCCCTAGGTTATATCTGTGGCCTGAAATGCCTTGTATGTGAAAAAAAAACTTCTTTCCAAAGCACTGTTGAATTTATTTCCTCAGCATAGTAGGTCATATCATAGATTATTATGGCCATTATTTGAACAGTGAAAATAATAATGAAAGAGTTTTTGAACTTTAATGTCAGTAATGCTGATTATTCAATGATTCATTTGAATTTAAATATTTAAAATACTTTCACAGCAAAGATTATATATGCGATTAATTTAGATGAATTAATCACAGAGTATGTAATTAATTAGATTAATTTTTTTAATCGATTGACAGCCCTAATTTATATTTCTTTATATTGAAAAGTGTTAGGGTAATCTTGGGATAATAGTATCAAATTAGGTTCTAATCCTTCATTCTCATTTGTATATTACCTAGATCCCTGCAAAGTCAGTAAAAACTTCCAGGCTTTGTTTACGTCCATGGGCGGGTCTCCATGGAGGTTCTCTGCTGTGGTGACCAACTCATTCGGTGCCCAGGTGGTTCCACCAGGCCTCTACACCACCCTGAAGCTGGGTCTTCTGCTGAGCCTGGTTCATAGTGGAGACACAGGCCTGGACTCACACACGTGGCTGGATGTGCTGGCACTGACCAGCGATACTCTCATCATAGACAGGTTCTGTAAACACCAACACTAAGTTTGGTACTGATGACTAGATAGATAGATAGATAGACAGACAGACCGACCAGTGCTAGTAAACACTGAATGGATACCATGAATATGACAGAAAGTGACTGACTTTGGTATGGATGGATGTATGTGTATGGATGAGGTCCAGTCATGAAGGGCGCACTTGTTTGCTTGTGTACTTCAGGCTCATGACGTATAGTCTAGCCCTGGCCGCGCGTGGTGTCCGCCACCACGCCACAGGAGAGCTGTTTTCATTGCTGTCGAAGGACGAGCATGGCGTTGGCACAGCAAACATCCACGCCGGCTCTGCCCTGCTGGCCACTGGAGGGGTGTGCCTACTAGGTGACCTCAGCATCTACAGGAAGGACAAGATGGACGCCCTCCAGTCAGGTACTTGAGGCCACTCAGATGCCTCTTTGTAGTTTCTTGTCCTAAGTAAGGTAGCTTGATAGTCAATCATGAATACTCAGAAGCCAACAGTTTTTTTGTTGTTAAGTTTATATGTGATTGTTTGGGTTTTATGTAGTGTAATCAATTCAGAACATAATGAGTCATTCTCTCATATTGACAGTGTAAATCAGTGCAAAACCATTCCTTTAAGGAAATAATCACAGAAAATGAACAATAGAATTAAATAGTGATATCATGAGAGGACCGAACATTGTTTATTTCTGTCCTCTGGGAGGAATTGAAGTTGTCTTCTGGAAGGAATTGAAGTTGAAGTACAGATCCATGATCCCTGGGTTACTGTGGATCTATGCCACTAGCTATTTCGAGCCATTTTCCTGTTCCTGATCTTACCATAGGCCTGGAGAGCAGGGCAGTGTCCGTCTTCATCCCTGGGAAGAAGTATGGAGACGACTCTGAGCAGCAGCTCTCCTTCCCCCTGCAGTGTAACTTCTGGGCGCTGGCCAACACGGCCACTACCTCAAAGAAGTCAGCCAAAAACGACACCGTAGCCTTGGGCTCAGTGGTAGGCTTGCATCGGATCCTCAGTCTGCATTATCTGTCCCGAGTATCACAGCTGGTCTTGACTAATTTTGTATTTAGATATACATTACATTTAAATGTGGCAGGAATACAATACACACAGAGAATGTGCTTGTATAAGGTCATAGAAATAAATATATAAATGTGCAGCGAGGTCATTTTCTATAAACCAGTCTATCATATCGTTTCTGCAGTATGAAGCATGTTTATTGTGGTTTAATAGTAATGTGGATGAGAATGTATGATATACAATATGTTGAATGTCATTTTATATCATATTAGATAGTTGCAATATAGTTATGTTGTGAGAAATTTCCAACTGTGTTTCCAGCATTTGAAAAATGCTTTCTTGTCATGTCTTTGCATTTGTGTCTCTTTCCGTTGTGAGGATCCTATTGTTGTCACTTCAGCAGCGGTGAGGGATATTTTTCATGGTTAGCTTGGATGTATGGACATGATTGGACAAGAAGCCAAACAATGCTTTCAGACTGTTATGTCGAAGCACATTTCAGTGACGCACCACGTCCTACTTTTCAAAAGTTAACACTTTTCAAGATGACATAGTTCACGTTCCAGAGGCTTGCTTTCTCTCTGACCTCATGGTCCATATTTAGGGCACATTCTGATACAGGAAGTGGACACAATAGACACACTCTTCAGGAGGGGCCTAATAGCTCTCACTAATGCAAACACCCAAGGCTTAATTTAGCCACAGACAAAAGCATAGACAATCACAGTCATTTCCCCTTGAAAAAAGTCCTCTGGTACACGAGTCCTCTGGTAGTCAAGTCAAGTTTATTTATAGAGCACATTTCATACACAGAGGTCATTCAATGTGCTTTACATAAACATAGCATAGAAGAGCAATAGATACTAGTGGTACACTCACAATAGTATCTGGTATGTCATTGTGAAAGGCATAATGGCAAATTATTGCTCACTGCAATTCCTACAGTTTTGATGCAATGGAAATCTATCTGCTCCACACTGTAGGAGATTGGTTCAGTCCCACCTAAGGTAGCCGAGACGTTTGGCCTGATGATTCAGTGTCGAGACCTGGGGGGACATCCGGTCTCTCTCCCAATAACGGTGCACACTCTTAGGCAGGCCATCCAGCCAGGGGAGCCTCTCTACCCAGCCTGCATGCAGTTTACCACACAAGACTACAAGGAGGTAACGTTAGACCACAGACATGTGGCAGGCAAATGGAAATGAATTTCTGACTTTCGATGATCCCGTTCGACTTGACCCCTCGCATTTCCTGTGGCTGCAGTGACTAATGAGCAGAAGCCACTACTGATTAAGCCTGACGTGCGTTTGTGCTGCAGTTTTCCTGTTTGAATAGGAGATCCATTGCCATAGCAGGGATCATAAATTAGAAATTAAGAGGAGGAAGCTCCTACATACTTTCCTTCCTGTTCCATTACAATTAGATTAGTAGAACCAATAACATGACCGCACATTCTCGTGTGTTTCCAGCAGCTTAACGCACCCTTGTTTTGAAAGCAAAGTAATACTATGTAATAATAGGGTAAAGTAACCCTTGAAGACAATGGAAACTGCACAGTACCCCTATCAGGGCCAGGTCCGCTCCTGAGTCTGCTCCTAGCAGGTACAGATGGACAGAGATGGGTGTGGCTTTGAGCTCAGTAAAACACTTTGAGACAGTAGGCCCTCATATCGATGTGAGGCAACAGGCAAAGTGTCTTCATGAGGAGCATGGAGCTGACCCACCAATTAGGATTTTGCTCATGGTAATAAATTAGCAAAAAGATATTGCCTAGGTATTAAATTAGCTTTAGACTTTAGACCTTGCACTTTGTCATTTAAATTTGAGGCCCATGTCTATTGTTGAAACTGTTATACAAGTCAATAAAATAAAAATGGAATTGTATAGAATTGAGATTGGGCTCCCCTCTCTAGCTCCTGGCCTTTGCACGGAGTCTACAGGTAGAGATGAGCCCGCAGGCGGAGAAGATGATCCATGGCTACTACATGGCCAGCCGTAGAGTCCGCTCCGACACCACGCAAGGCTCCTCTGTGTCAGTTGCCTCCATCAAACTACTGTAAGTGTTGCAGAATGGTTATAGTATGTTTATAGTACAGTATAAACAGTATATAATACAGTAGCGCTTTTTAAAGACTTGTGGACACTTTCCATAAGGTATAAAGCAGAAGTAGAATTTCAATAGGTCTGTAATGTATGGTATACCCTACAATTTAATAACACCCTGAATTTGTTGATGCACTGCAAGACACTGTAAGTGGGGACATTTGGGATGAAGTCACAAAATGTGGAGAGCCTTTGCTCAAGTCGGTTTGAGTACTAATTTGTGATACTTTATATAGCCACTAGATGGGGTTGTTCTATAAGTCATCCACCAAATTGATTACTTTTTCACCCCTTCCTTTCAACTCTTCCAAAGCGATGTCAAGTGAGGCCAATTTTTTATGTTGCCTTGCAAAATGTTTTGAAAAACCTTTCAGTGTTGTGTCAGATTATACTGAGACAAGAACCAGTTGCTTTTTCATGGTCGTTGTGTATGTGTGTGAAGCCGAGTGAAGGTCAGAGCGCAAGGAAGCAGTAGCAGGGTTTACTGTAACCTGAGTTTATGAGGACTCCTAACAGTCATTCAGCTGGCCTCTCTGCATTGGTTTCAGGATTGCACTGGCCGAGGCACACAGTAAACTGAGCCTAAGGAACCAGGTTATGGAGGAAGATGCCCTCATTGCTGTACTGCTCTGTGAGAACTCCATCACGCTAAAGCATGGTGAGACCCAAATCATATCCATCCCTGAAACAACCTGTAATTTACTTTTTGTGTGGTTTTAGATCAAGGTTAATGCAATGGTCAGGCAAAAACCCTACTCCTATTTTGGATGATTGGTAGGTCAGGTCTTAAAGCAGTCCACCTAGTTTGTGCTTATGAGCTGTGTGTGTGTGTCTGCTATGGGAGTGCAGGGGTCTCGGCGCTTGTTATTCCACCGGACGCCGTCTTTCCCTGTGATCTCCACGACCTGGAGTCTCTGCAGAGACGGGACGTTGCCCTGGAGGAGCTGCACCAGCAGGTCCTTCAGTTTGTGTACGCCTACGCACCCGGGGCCGCCAGCTACATCACCGAGGAGTAGCACTGCACTCCACAGCAGAGAAGGTAGCTGGGGCTCAGGACGTACTTTTAGAAGTTATTTTATTAGGCCAGAAAAGGAGGCCACGTTCGGATGAGGACACTGACCAGATAATAGATAGGAGGGGAAATATTTTTACCATTAAGAATTTATTTATTACATTTACACTACGTAAAGTATTTATTTCAAGTGTGCATACTTTTAATTAGCAATATTATTTACTGTAACCAATCTAATTTATGTATTATTAAAACCATTAATGTACATAGAATTACCCCATACTTCCAGCTTGACATTTAAAAATGCATGACTGAAATAAAATGGTCAAGCCAATTGCTCAATAAAATGTTGAGATTGAAATGTATAAGCAAGAACCAAAATCACAAAGCTTGGGAGGAAAAATATCAAATGACAATAAATAATTATATTAGTTAAATACCTTAAAATAAATATGTTCAGTCTTCAGTTAAAATAGACTTTATTGAAAATCTTTTCCCACATCTCTGACCAAATACAGGTTTACAACATGGAAATTGTAATAATTGTAAGGTGTATTAAAAACATTTAATCCAAAACATTGGAATGATTAGTGTGCAATGACTTTCTTCCTCTGACAGAAAATTCACCGTTTTTCACAAGATGAAAATGGTGACCATGGCAAGTCTCATTTCTCAAATGGATCATCTTCAAGGGGCCACAGAAATCCCCAAAATCAAAGCAACCTATATGTGGGGATAAAAAACAAAAAGCATGTATCAATGCTCTGATCTCACAACATTTAATTTATACCAACAATTTTTAGTAGCCAATTCAGTTTGTCACAATGTCACCACCCTGTTAGTCAGATGGGTAAACGGCAAAAGTGAATCATCATAATGCAAAGACTACAGAGAATCAGTAAGATTGACACTGGGGTTAAGTATGGAAAGGCCTTCATTCAATAATATTTCAAATTACCTTTAGCCAGTAGCTTGGCCACAGCCTAGTACTCATCCTATGACTCGCCTACAAACAAAGTAAATATGGGTAAGTTCAGCCAGTTTAAAAATTACTTCCACAATTTAATAGTGATTAAATAGGTTCACCACCCCAATTTGATATGGTACTACTACTACTACATGTGAATTATCTAAGTGCCATCAGATCTTTGCAGACAGATGAGGCCGCTGATATAGTAAAACAGTCGTCATCTGCGCATCATAAAACTGACACTGCTGCCACCATCTGTACACCTTCACCAAACAGGAGACTCTTCCATCCTGCAGTCTTAGAGGGAATGCATACATTACTTCCAAATTAGAATGCATCCATTACTTCCAAATTAGAATGCATACATTACTTCCAAATTAGGTCATCTGCTACTGTAAATACATGTCAGTTCAGTTTATCCTAGTGTCACCACACACCAGTATTTGATCAGATGTGCCAAACAAAATGTAAAATACTTTATTATGCGTGTACAGCATCAGTTTGACAAGAAAACCATTTTTAAAGTTACCTTCTGCACTCTCAGATGGAGAAGAAATTCCTTAAGATCAGGATCTGCAACCCCAAAACAAAACTCTTTAGTGTCTGACTTTCCTGGAGAGGCCATTAATGTAAACAGTAGCAAGTTTCAATATCAGCTCATCACAGTGTCACCACCCCAGTTTTTGGTCAGATGGGTAAACGGCGTAAATGTGAAATCATCATATTTAAAAACTCTAGCACTTCACAATACTTTCACGCACACTTGTTTTGTGATTTGTAGATTTGGCCACAATCAGTGCTTTGAGGAGTAATGATTCCCATTCTTTTTTAAAGTTACCTTCTGCCACAGTCTGCCGTCACAGATAGAGAGAACGTTGCTCCTGGTCGATGCCATCTAGAATCCAAGAACAAAAATCTTTGAGGTGATGGAAGAGCTCTTTAAATTATCAGTGCACACCACAGTAGCAAAGTTCAAGTTCAGTTTATCACAGCATCACCATCCCAGTTTTTGGTCAGATGGGTAAACGGCGAAGATGTGGAAATCATCATTACAGAAACGGCACTTAACATTTAAACATTACTTTAAAATGCCATGCACATCCATATCAGAGTGTATGACTGCCATCAACACCTATAATTACCTTCTGCAACCATCTGCAATCTTAGATGTAGAAAAGCAGAATCTCCTTCTCCAAATCTGTAATATAGGAACAATAATCTTAAGTGACAGAACCTCTTCCTCAATGTAACCATACTACCATACACAGTCGTACCAATTATGTTTATACACAAGAAAACGTTCTTCCATTTTAAAATGACCTTCCGCACTCTGACAAAGAAGAAATTCCTTAACAGCAGGATCTGTAAACCCAAAACCGAAATCTTTATTTGTTAAGTCTCTCTTGGAGAGTCATCAGTTTAAACCGTAACATGATACCAGTTCAGTTTCACAGTATCATCACCCCAGTTTTGGTCAGATGGGTAAACGGCAAAAATGTGGAAAATGATCATATTAAGAGCAGCACTTAACATACCCCAGCAACATTTAATTGATGGATTACAGCTGTGGTCACAACACAACCTTATATTTAAATCCATAGCAATCCATAGATGTGTAATACTCACCATCATTACTCGGTCACCTTCCATGTTCTGCAGTCACAGATGTAAAGATATTGCTCCTGCTCCAGGTAACCTGTAATACAAAAAAAAAAAAAAAATCTGAAGTGATGAGTCACTTATTTTTTTTTATCATCAACACAAACAATAACAGCAAGGTTCAATATCAGCTTATCACAGCATCACCACCCCAGTTTCTGGTCAGATGGGTAAGATTAGGGGCAACCGTAACCTACTGGTTAGCGCTTCAGACTTGTAACCGGAGGGTTGCCGGTTCGAACCCCGACCAGTAGGCATGGCTGAAGTGCCCTTGAGCAAGGCACCTAACCCCGAGCGCCGCTGTTGTAGCAGGCAGCTCACTGCGCCGGGATTAGTGTGTGCTTCACCTCACTGTGTGTTCACTGTGTGCGGAGTGTGTTTCACTAATTCACGGACTGGGATAAATGCAGAGACCAAATTTCCCCTCACGGGATCAAAAGAGTATATATACTTACTTATATAAACGGCAAAAATGTGAAATCATTAAATTCAACACTTAATGTCCTTCATATTTTAAAACTTAATGTCTTTCACTTAATGTCTTTCATATTTTAACATTTACGGTACTTTGTAGCTCTGGTCACAAGACAACTTTAAATATCATATATATTGCATAGTAGAATATTGTCATTGTGTCATTATTTAGGTCACCTTCTGTGTGCTCTGCAATCAGAGGTGGAGAGAAGATACTGCCCCTGGTCAGGGTAATCTGTACAAGTAATAAAAGAATTTGTTAAAGACCAATCACTTTTTTGTCATCACAGCAAACCGCAGTAACTTGGCACAAGTTCAGCTCATCACAGTATCACCACCCCAGTTTTTGGTCAGATGGGTAAACGGCGAAAATGTGGAAATCATCATTTTAAATACAGCAAAACCCTAGCACTTCACAATACTTTCAAGCACACTGGTTTTATAATGTGTAGACAGCCCCAATACAACTTTACATTTCACACACACACATATTTTGCTTATCAGTGCTTTGAGGAGTAATGATTTCCACGTGTTCTTTTTTAAAGTTACCTTCTGCCACAGTCTGCCATCACCGAGAGAATGTTGCTCCTGGTCGATGCCATCTAGAATCCAAGAACAAAAACCTTTGAGGTGATGTAAGAGCTCTTTAATTATCAGTGCAAACCACAGTAGCAAAGTTCAAGTTCAGTTTATCACAGTATCACCATCCCAGTTTTTGGTCAGATGGGTAAACGGCGAAGATGTGGAAATCATCATTATAGAAACGCCACTTAGCATTTTCTTTTTAGTGCACCAGGTTTACTTATGGTTCGTAGCTGTTGTCATGAGAACTTTTAAATGCCATGCACATCTGGGCACATGCCGTGTATGACTGCCATTAACATCTATAATTACCTTCTGCAACCATCTGCAATCTCATATGTGGAGAAGCAGAATCTCCTTCTCCAAATCTAATATAGGAACAAAAATCTTAAGTGACCGAACCTCTTCCTCAATCTAACCATACTACCATACACAGTAGTACCAATTAAATTTAAACACGAGAAAACTTTCAAATATTTTAAAATTACCTTCTGCACTCTCAGACGGAGAAGTCCTTAAGATCAGGATCTGTAAACCCAAAACAAAAATCTTTATTTGTTAAGTCTTTCTTGGAGAGGTCATCAATGTAAACAGTAACATGCTACCAGTTCAGTTTATCACAGTATCACCACCCCAGTTTTGGTCAGATGGGTAAACGGCGTAAATGTGGAAAATCGTCATATTAAGAGCAGCATTTAACATACCCCAGCAACATTTAAATTATGGATTATAGCTGTGGTCACAACACAACTTTATAATACAATCCATAGATGTGTAATACTCACACCATCATTACTGTGTCACCTTCCATGTTCTGCAGTCACAAATGCAGAGAGAATATTGCTCCTGCTCAGGGTAACCTGTAATACAAAAAACTAAATCTTAAGTGACAAGCCTTTTTTGTCATCAACACAAACCACAGAAGCAAGGTTCAATATCAGCTGATCACAGTGTCACCACCCCAGTTTTTGGTCAGACGGGTAAACGGCAAAAATGTGAAAGTCATCATATTTAAAAACAGCAAAACTCTAGCACTTCACAATACTTTCAAGCACACTTGTTTTAGGATCTGTAGACGTGGCCGCAACACAACTTTAAATTCACACACACATACATTGGTCATCAGTGCTTTGAGAAGTAAGTGATTCTCATGTGTTCACAGTCTGCAATCACCGGTAGAGAGAATGCTGCTCCTGGTCGATGCCATCTAGAATCCAAGAACAAAAATCTTTTAGATGATGGAAGAGCTCTTTAATTTTCAGTTTAAACCACAGTAGCAAAGTTCAAGTTCAGTGTATCACAGTATCACCATCCCAGTTTTTGGTCAGATGGGTAAACGGCGAAAATGTGGAAAATAATCATTATAGAAACGGCACTTAATATATTTATTTCTTATTACTTATGATTCGTAGCTGTTGTCATGAGAACTCTAAATGCCATGCACATCCATATCAGAGTGTTTGACTGCCATTAACATCTAGAATTACCTTCTGCCAGCATCTGCCATCTCAAATGTAGAAAAGCAGAACCTCCCCTTCTCCAAATCTGTAATATAGGAACAAAAATCATGTAAGTGACAAATCTCTTCCTCAATGTAAAAAAATACTACCCCACACAGTAGTACCAATTATATGTATACGCTTTATTTAGTTACATCTGATGGTAAACCACAATTTATTCTCATTTCCTTGGTCAAATCATCATGTTACGGTTGGGGTATGAGGTTTTTCTTACTACTCTTAATTGACTCAACAAAAAAAAAAAAAAAAAAAAAATGGTACAAATGAATTAGTGGTCGCTCATGTTTAAAATATTGACTTTTCACCACTTCTAGATAAGCAGCACTGAAGAAACAGCCAATAGGTCTTTGGCGTGATTGGACAAGTATGACAAATGCACTGATGGTCAAAGGTCGCATGTTCCACAGCTTGGGAGCAGCCCTGTGCTCAAGCCATCACAATGGCCTCAGTAGGGCTGAGGCAACTCAAGGTCAGGACCTTTACCAAGACTGCTGCCCCTCAGAGGGCACCGAAGTTGAGCTTCTTCCCCTACAGAAGCATGTTAGGTGGGGGTAGTCCCTCAGCGGTGCGGGCATACACAGGGGACCTGGCCAAGACCTGGCCAGAGTGAGGGACACTCCTAACAATGTCAGCCTAAATGGCAAAGGGCCCATTTATTCTTGGAAAAGGGATACTGAGCTGCCAGTATGATTTATGGCTGGTCCAGTTGGGACATTTAGACCTTCAGCTGAGCATGTCATAATTTTACTTTGCTTGTTAATTACCAAGTGTTAAGCGGCTTCGTGCGAATCGCCATAACAAGGTTGGTTGGCCAACATGATCCTTTAATATGCGGTCCACCCATACCGACGGAAATGCATCAAAAATCAGCCTAATGTAAAATATGCTTTTAATAAATATTGTACATCACTCTGCAAATAAAATGCCAGTACATCAGATAAAAACACAAATAGTCTTTCACAAATATTTTGTTTGAGCCCGAACTACTTCCCATCCATCTCGACGCGTGTCGAGGGATACCATGTGGCTATTTGCCCGACACGTGGCCAAGCGTTAATGGTGGAAGATTTTAGACTGAGTAAGCAAAGGAAACATGTCCACTTAAAGGAAAATATGCCACAGAATGTTACATACCGCTGACTTCAATCCAATCAATCGTTACTACTGATAACAGAAGACAAAGCAAACAGGCCCAGTTACTAACGTTAGCTCACTAGCAGTTTCCTGGTGTTGTGCTTGCGCATGGTAACTTGATCATTAAGTTAACGTTCCCTCCCAACAGTTATTGAACTGAATGTAATTGCTCTGTAGTTCACTGCTATCCATCATAATGAACATTACACCGACAGTTTAGCTAACGTTAAATGGACTGGTGAGCAGATAACATGCTAGCCCATTACCTTTAGGTTGGCTAAAATAGAATCCAGTAGGTTTTATTATCTTAACTCAATGCATGCTATGTCATTAACTACTAAATAAAATAAAAAAAGGTGATTTGAAAGACGCAAATTACCTGTTAAATTGAACGCAAAACCGTGCAATCTGCAACAGTTGTAGGCTGGGTCCATGCTTGCCAGCATGCTTCCGCTGAGAAGAGGTCGAACGATGGGCGCATGCGCGGAATATAAAAGAAACATTGACGTATAGTGGGTAAAAAAACTGCTACATAATAAAATGTACAGCAAACATGGAGAACAAGGATAGCAGAGCATGGTAGATATTATTCCAGCAACCACCCGTCAGATATTTAGTTAAAGGAAAATACATTTAGGAAATGCATCCATAAACTTCAACAATTGAAGTCGTTGGATAGGTTACAACTTAAAGTTAAATAAAATATAGCCTATAAAAACGATTCTAGGTTAGGCCCATCACCGCGAGGCCTGCGAAACAATCAGATCCAATAGTAAATTCTGAAGGGAATTGTCCTTTAATTTACAAAGTTAGGAAATATATTTTAAGATATGCTGTAGGTTTAGGCCTATGAACTTCATTCAGGAAATATTAATACAATTAATACCCAATTAATTAATTAATAGCCTACCTAATTAATTAGGTCTCTGTTTAATTTCAATCAACAAATATGGATAACAGAAGGTCTAGATCATTTTGCATAAAGTTTTTTTTGGCAGTGGTAGGGTCAGATGACAACTTGAAAATAATAATAGATTTCCCCCCTGTTGTTTTACCTCCTATTGCATTATTTTCCCGTCAACTTTTTTGATCTCGTAGACCTACACCGACTTAGTCAATGCTTTGATTAGATGCTTTGAGCTTATCCAATGGCACATTTTTATGGGTTTATTAGAACTGTGGACTAAAAGGCCACCCATAGCCTAGGCCTGTCTGCACACAGTACTTAAAATCAAGCACAAATGGCACGTAAATATGCATTTACATCCATATTTACATTTTATTTATTATATCATCATATCATTCACTCATATTTTGACAGAAGGTGGGAAAACAACGAAGAAGATCAGAAGACTCATCGTCTGCAAATGATAGACGTTTTGTTATGTTTTGTTATCAAATTTAAATAGACTATATACGGTACGATGTTTGTTGGTTTAACTTCATTTCACCAAAGTTCATAAACTACGAAAACATAGCAATCACTCTCGTGAAAAAACAACGAGAAAGAAAGAGACGTCTACTACTATTGAGCGCCTCTGACACTCCACTTCACATGACGAATGTTAAGTTATTCACACATGCATTTAGTGCAAATGTTTCAACTGAAAGTGCATAGTCTACAAGTCAAGCATGACAAGCTCATTATCCCAACACACGGAATTTCTGAGAGGTCCGGGTAGGCCTACAGCCGCCTAACATGTACCAAACTGCAGAACTTAATGGAGAACCCAGCCTCGCAGAAACACACGTAAAACACATGAAAATTCAAAACTTAAACGTATATACAGTATACATACTTATAATATATTAATGTGCACAGTCAACTTATTTTTCCCATCACCACAATGTTGTTGGATTGGTGTAGGCCTACAGTTGAAGATCCAAACCCAAATGCTTTGCATGGTTGAGAGACAGACAAGAAAACTGGAAATAGGCTAGCCTATAAAAGACTCATCAACCTTCAACAAAACAAACAAAAAACAGTCCTTTGTTGACTCAAAAAGATTGACATGCAAGTTAATTCGTTTGGGAGGATGACGATGACGATGCTGCTTGATTATCAGTCTGGGTGTTTAGGAACTGTCCTGAAGCGCCTACATACAGCCGTGATCGCATGGGCCATTTCTGTAAAGCACAAGAAATATATTTCACTACACAAACAAGAGGACAATGAGAACATGTTGCTGTATTTTTGGCAGTATCAGTGTGAACTGCAGTTGGGCCTTTATGGCAAAACGTTTCTAATTCAGAACTTCATCTAATTCTCTAAATCACTTCATCTAAATCACTTCATCTTCATCTAAATCACTGGTGTAATTTAGAGGGGGGGGTTTTTTTTATAGCATGCATTATATGTTCAAATAAATTAGAGGTCTTTTTTGTGACGCCTACCTTTACAGGGTGCAGGTATCCATCACCTTTGAGTGACTGTAATGCCTCGGTTTGTCTCGTGCTCTCTCCCTCTTCAACTCCTTCCTCCTGCAAGGTTCGTGTCAAATGGGCAATATACGTAGTGGCTAAAATCAAAACATCGAGCTTGGACAGTTTCGTGTCCGGTGGCACTGATGGCAAAGTTCTCTGTAGCTCCAAGAACGCATGTCTGAGTGTTTGCACCCGATTCCTCTCCCGGGCGGCGTTAGCTGCGGCAGGACGTCCTCTGCCTCCAAGACTGCTGCCCGGGACCACCCTGGAGCGAGACAGGGCCTCAGTGCGCCGGCTTTCAGTCGATAGCATGTCGGGACTGGGACTAGAGTTGGGGCTTGACGTGGGACTCTCATCCATAACTGTCAGTGGACCATTTCCACCATCCATGCGGATCGTCTGTCTTCCAACCATAGGGACCACTTCTAAACCTGAATGGCAACACATGTCTTGTTTGATAGATTCGACAAACACACTGTCAAAATGTAGAAAATCCTAAAGACCACATTAAAGTCACCTTTGCTGTCAGTGCCTGATTGATGAACATGCATAAAGCCCAGGCAAATATCAAAATCTGTCGCTGCTGCGATAAATACCTAATGACTTGTGCATGAATATTGATAGTGTTGATTGTTCAGTGGTGTTGTGCATTAAGTTAAGTGTTCATAACTGACAAACAGCAAAAGAAATGCACATGTAACCAACATTTCCCAAACAAGTGGAAAACATGCGCAAAACACTCCACCCGAAGTCGTGCAGAAGTTGGAAGCTTTTAAAAATAAAGCACTTAAGGGACAAACCATGTTTCCCCCCAAAAAATATCTCAGAACACTAACAGTATGAAAATGTCTGTCTTACCTTTTCTCCTATGCAATGATGTAAACGTACTGCATACATCAAAGTAGTTGTGTCTCAACACACATACGTGGCTTCTTGCTGCTCCGCTCAGGAGATGCAAAGCCAACTAGTCCAGTTTCAAGTCCCCAAAAATCTATATAAACCGGGCGAGGTTACTGGAGGTGCGGTGATGCCCCTGCACACGTTGCGCTTATACCTGAATGACTGCAGAAGTCTCAGGAGCCTCTAATTTATTGGTAACGCAAAGAGCTGACAAGTCTTTCACTCTGGTGCAATTAATCAAAAACCCTTAAAACTCCCTGGCAGCCACCGAGGCTCCTTGCTCTTTTCACTTTCGCAACGTATTTCTATCGGAGAGTGAAGACCTATTTTCAACGCCAGAGGCAGCATTTTTTCCTGCCGTTGGGGGATCATCTCGTATTTCTTGCTAGACCTCAATCTAGAGATAAATAGTGTACGTTAATAGCATATAAAAGCACATGGTTCGTGAGAGGGAGTTCTTTTAAATATTTAATCGAAATAGCTGATGTTTTTACAAGTGCTCCCATCGTTCATCTGCATCTTGCAAAAACTGCAGTTGACCTCTAGATTAGTTTAACAATTCTCAGTAATGCGCTAGTAAGAGGATATTTCCATAGTGTTTGTAGTTGCAGAAAGCATACACAGTTTCATTTTCTGGGACACAGCTAATAAATAAGACCCAAACATTGCAATCAACAGGCAAGCTTGAGGAAATTCTTGAGAGACTAGTAAATTAATCACCCTGATTTCCAAGGTCCGCAAACGGAGATGTCGGCAAATTAATGAATGAAATTATTCATAACATGTATATCTCAGACTGTTCTTAATAAACATTGTTTTTGTAAGGATGAAGTAACAGTATCGCTCCAGGCCACTAATTATGAGGTAAAGCAAAAAGGTTAAGTAAGCTTCTCTGCTTAATTACTCCCCATCTTTCAGAGGTTACACTCTTTAGGGCTCACTCAAAGGTATAGGCTGCGCAGGAAACTGAAGCCACGCACCAGTAATACAATGGCCAAAGAATGTTTATTCGATGCAGCGATTTTTTTGTAACAGAGTGAGAATTGCAAGATGATTAGTTTACATTCAAACGGAGACACGATCGAGAAATGTAGGATAATGAAAGCAATTGGAAATTTTCTTTATGGTGAGTTTTCACCTTGCGGACGTCCAAAAAGTCATTAAAACAGTCAGTTATTTGTGTGAGATTATTAGAATGAACATGTTAACATTGGAAGGCTGCAGCCATAAAGGTCTTAAAAAGATGCTCAGATTTCAGTAAAGGCCTAAATTAATTCGTGACAGAAAGAAAGCAATTTGGGTAAAACATGATATTAGTGTTTTTTAAAATTCAAAGTTGAATTCTATGTGCAATATTATGAATAATAAAAAGTATGCTTCACTTTTGTTTGTTGGTATTTCAGTCTGTTGAATAGTTTATTTATTTATTTATTTATTTATCTCATCCAGTATTAATTCAGATAGCCATGTGTTTACTCTGAGGGTGCAGGACTCAAGCTATTTTAACAATAATTCTAAACAGTGAGATAGTAGTTTAGCTAATAAATAACTCAAGGAATAATCACCAAGGAATTAAAATAAGTGAAAATAAGATCCAAGATTCATTTCTGTAAAGGTAATGTCATTTTAATTGTGGTTTCACAATAAACTAGAACAAGCGCAATATGAAACTATATATTAGTCATATTTCAAACAGGGGGCAGAGGAGCTGAAACAGGACTTGTTCTGTGGAATTGCAGCACAGTCCACAGAGCAGTGTGTTCCATCCATGTGAAATGTTCCACACTGACAGGGAAGTGACAGTGGCAAACTATGGCTATAGACTTCAATCTTCAGAGGGCAGAGATCCTCTCCAGACGCTGCAGTGACAGTGTGTGTGTGTGTGTGTGTGTGTGTGTGTGTGTGTGTGTGTGTGTGTGTGTGTGTGTGTGTGTGTGTGCATGCGTGCGCACGTGTGTGTGTATGTATGTATGTGAGAGCGACAGATAGAGAGAGGGAGACTGTGTGAGTGAAAGAGAGAGACAGACAATAAATAGACTAAAGGTATATGTATGGGGAAAGGAATTATATAAAAAAATGTTTTAGGTGAAGAGTGCCAGTTGTATCCTCCCTTAAAGCAACACGAGATGACTCCTAGTTTTATGGCAGTCGGTGAGAAGGTTCCCAACCCTTATTGGGAACTTTACATTCCGTGACCTGAGGGGCACACAAACACACACACACACACACACACGTCAGGGCCTTGTTTCCTGAAACCTTAACACTACGTCACTTATGAGCTATACCTATAGCTATATGCATAAGTCATATGTCTGGACCAACATTTAGCTATACTGAACAGTTAACACAATTTTCAGATTTTTAAACGTTTTAGAGCTTAAAAGTTACGTGTTAGTGGCAAAACCAGCACTTACTGCCAAGGAAGACCTACAGCTCTGGAAAAAATTAAGAGACCCCTGTACATTTTTCTGATGTCATCGTAGAGTTACTGATTTACATTCGAATCAGTTGACGGTCATATTCAAAATTAAGAGACCATTGCAAATTTGAATATGACTGTCAACTCATTTGAATGTCACTCAGCAACCATAGGATGATATCAGAAAAATGTGCAGTGGTCTCTTGATTTTTTCCTGAGCTGTATATATGTTGCATTACATTTTTTGCTTCATTTAATAAAAAGGGAAAAAATCAGTATAAATTGTTTTGCTTTAAGTTTCTATTTCTTTGAAATATATAAGTAAATAACATGTTACCTACACACATCACTTATTACCTTTTGACTTCTTGTCAAAAATTCTTATTGATATTATGATCACCTCCACTGTCATGTCAATCAAACCAATTTCACGCATGCTCAAAACTATTTGAATACAAATTATGTATGCTAGAAACACAGATTCAGCTTCTTAGCCATAGCATTAGGTATACCTTAAGGCAGTTAAGGTGTACATAGGAACAAAGACTCTTAACAATCTTCATAACGCGACAACATTATTGGGAAACCTGACCCAGAAGTGTTGTCAGGTTTGCCAGTAGAAGTGTCTCATAAGTATCACAGAAATAGTTTCACAGAAGTGTTGAGATTTACTGTAATTCTTCCTTGCATCTAAAACAAAAACAAAAAAAGCTGAATCTAACCTTTTTTGGCATACATTTATCTATACAGTATTTGATTATATTTGTTGTATCTTGCATTTTACATATGGTATATTGTTTGATATTGGTTGTATTGTCCATTTGCAAAGATATCAATGCATTTACACAAATAAATTAATTTGGATTACATTTGGATTACATTTGGATTATGATTATGAGACAAAGCATGTTTCACAAGATGATGCTTCCAGAAGTAATTGGTGAATTTTGTCATATTATCACCGTAGCCTTTGTGAAAAATAAAAGCAATACAAAATATATATATTAACAGTGATTTAATAACTAATATCCTAATATGATAAAGTGGAATCCAGTGCTAATCCAGTTAAATTCAAAATGTATGAGATAGTGGATACCTATACACAATACACACCTCCTCTCTCTCTTTCTCTCTCTCTCTCTCACACACGCACGCTTGCATGCACCCACACACCCATGCACCCACACACCCACACACACACACACACACACACACACATTGTACTGCAATATTTAGCACTGTACTTATCAAATTAAAGAGCCAAAGTGTCTGTAAAGTAAGATCTGAAATCAAAAGGGCAGTGCTGTGCTTATTCTACACATAATGAGCTCATGCTTGACCTATGCCCCCAGAGCTTGTAAGATGTTTATTTGTACAGGAAGAAAGAGAAAAAAACTGTAGTTGAAACATTTGACAAACAACAGACCATTCATCAAACATTTAAAAAGAAAAGAGAATAGTTATTCAGGAACATTTAGGTGAGACATTGTTTCAAATTTGTTAATACATTTTGTAGCCTATTCATTTGCTGATTGAAATTAATTATACGTGTCTTACAGAATAAGAATACTTTGTTACTGATAATTATTTTGGACTAATTATACAGGCAAAATGTCTTTCCCCAAATTTTTAAAAACACATTAAGGGGCATAAAATCGCATTGATATCTGAGTCTTTAAGTTTCAACTAACCTTTGTGTCATACTAAAGACAGATATGTAGGAATGTAATAGAAGTAAGGTTAATAGACATCTACTGTACTGTACTTCTCATACCGCACCTCAGTTTACAGCATTCACTTTTCGCACCATCCGTCCTGCTCTTAGCAATGGGTCTGCCGAAGTTCTTCGTCCATTTCTTGCCCTTGAAGCTGCCGTAGGGGACGATTTGAGAACATTCGGGGACCGCGTGAATGGCAACTGTAAAACAAGTGGGGTCTTAATACACAGGAGGATAAAACAAGAGTTGTTCCTATGGAATTCTTGTGCACTCACTCAGTTGCACTCACTCAGTTGAAAGTGTGTCAATATAACACCCATGCAATGGCACTTTGTTTGAAACAAAGCCCTGACTGACATAATCTTTACATCATATGAGGGCATTCACTGTGATGTTATTGTGGATGTACACAAATGCCAATGCCACAGATCCTTTATATTGACCTGTGTTTGCAAAGCTTAAAGAATCAAGAGTGTGCATATTGAGCACCCAGCAGCACGGAATCTACTGCAGCGGTGTGTTCTATTCTCTCACCATCGAAGGGGTACATAATCTGTCCTGTCATGATTCTCTCATCCTTCAGTTTCTTCTTTGCTTCTTTGGAGGCTTTCCAGTTAATTAGGAACTGCCTGGACAGCTCATTGATTTTTTTACCATCAAGGTCCTCTAAAGCAAAATAACTTTAGATCATTATCATGACACTTTATTATTTCCATTCATTACCCCCCCACCCCATCCAATTTTTCATCAATAATTTCTGTAGAAACAGTCTAAATTCAAACAAGCTTTAAAATTATGTCTGTACAGTTATCCCTTCAATATCATAACAGAAATGTTATGAAGACTTGATTATGAAGATCACATATTTTTTTTAAATAAAATGTAACAATGGCATTTATTTATTAAAATGACAAAATATGCTGCATGTGGATTTCCTCACCCAGTGTTTTGCACACAGGTATGAGTCTGTCTCTGTATTTGGGTTGCTGGCATATGGGGTTTCCAGTCAAGTCCAGCCGAAGTAACTCAGGCCACTGGCTGCACACTATCTCTAAGTCCTAAACAAATAAAAGAAAGGGGGTGACAAGTGTCAAAAAGGATAAAGTCTATTTCTCTATCTCTCTATCTATCTATCTATCTATATATATATCTATCTTATCTATCCATCCATCTATCACACGGTATGTGTAATTCTAAATAAAGCTAATTTATCCAATTAAATTATAATTAAACACCATAAATTAAACACGCAAAATGTGCATTTGGTGATTAAACAGAGAGTAAAGTCTTACAAAAATATTTTTACAAATTCCCCAACACATGTCATTAGCAAATTAAGAGTACAATTCCTCAACTGTCCAAACAGAGGCAGAAAGCGTGTTTAACAATATGAAGTCAATGCAGGGGAAAGTACATGCATAAACAGGACATGTTCTAATAAATACTGTCACAAGGCATGGCTTAACTAACAAGTTCCCCGGGGCGCCAGTCCTCCAGCATGTTGCCCCACAGTGTATGTTTATCTAAAGGCACATTAATCCCGGCCTGGAAATATGAATACTCTCTGGACACGCTCTGATTGTTCATTGCCTTCCTGTCTCAACTTAAAGTGCTTCCACTTTTCAGTCCGCCTGCAATCAGCTTCTCGCGGGGTTACCCCAGAGCGGAGCGCGCTGCTCTCAGGCATTTGATAAATGATCGTGTCAGGCCCGTCACTCACAGAAGCCTGGCTGGGAACTGCCCCGGCAGCGCCAAATTGCCCTCCCGTGTGTAAGCGCTGAGAGTGGGCTCTGGCTGAGTCCTCCACTGGCCCCAACAGTGGACTAATGATGGCCAGTTATGAACCTGTATTTGACCAGTGCCCCCCACCCCCAACACTTCACAACCCCACCAGCCCCAGCCCTTGCAGTCTGGCCACGCGCCGCTAACGGCCTCTGCAGACACCCATTTGTCACTGGGCTCCTCGCCTGTCATAATCTATTTTAAAAATCCATAATGCCTCTGTGGATTCTGAGGGCCAGATTGTGCCAAAGGAGGGATTGATCCTGCCGGTGCTGTCCTCGCCCAATCAATATGTGGCCACGGGGTTGTATAAATTACAGGAGATATCTACTAAACATGAAAGCTGCCTGTGACACATGTATTGCAATTACCTGCAGCAGCTATATCTGTCAGAAGTCAGTAGAGACTAGATTCGGTCCAAGTCACCCTATTTTAAACAGGGGCATCCCAACCAAGGCTTATGTTTTAAGCTGAGACTACTTTTGCTACTTTTAAATGCTTTGGTTTAGTTGGGGGAAACAAGAGAGCTTCCTGGGTTGTAACATTACAAATAAAGGAAAAACAACAGATTTTTCAGTATTAGCTCAAAGAAAGTAAAATATCTCTTATATAAATCTTGCTTCAGATGATTCTCCCATGCAACTCTGTGGTGGAGGAAGGGTATCAAATGCGTGATTCCGAGCAAAATCAGCCCTTGGAGGAAAGGGAGAAATTTGCGCTTGTTTAAGTTGTCAGCAGAGCTTGTCCCTGGGGAATACCTCGCTGATTTGTTGAATAATTCGGAGCCTGTGCAAATCCAGGGACCAGGAACTGGCAGGATTTGAGGGATTTAGTTTTTTAGCACCCTGTTCTCCATATCGTTTCACACATCACTAGAGAACACAACTTTAGTATGTCAATAATCTCTGATCAACAGTGTGTCACAGACCTCGCTGATGCTCATGTGCAATGCCACCACACATATTTCTCTGCTGTGGCACTGTTTGCTGGTACTGTCTAGTACAAACCTAGCAAATACAGTAGTACTTTTGAAAGTTAGCTTTTCTCTACTCCAATGGACCTTATGCATGAAAGGCTCTTCAGGTACCGCATTTGTTTCCAGGTGTGTTTGAACCTGCCGCTATTGTTAATGTAATTAGTGTCTACATGGACCCGGTTGGTTGTTGCACCTAGTGAATCACCGTGTTACGATGTGAAAGGATTTATGCATGCGTTGAAATTGTTAATATTGGGCAAACAATATTTTCATTGTAAGGAGCAGAATATAACAGTAGATGCCGTTACAACACAGCTAACGCTCCACCGGAAACAAATGAGCTACCTGAAGAGCCGTTTGTGCATAAGGTCTATACCACTCCAATGCGCACCTCTGTCTATCCATATTGTGAGTGAATGTCTGTCTTCCTGCAGAGAAGTGCAGTGAGGTTTCCACTCACCTCTATGTCATTCAACTGGTTGTCTGTCGCATAGAAATGGGTAAGCTTCGTCAGAGGAACCAGGTCCCTGATTTCATCAATGTTGTTCTTGCTGATATTGAGGACAGACAGTGATGCCTGATGATACAACACATTAAAAGCTAGACGTAACAGTACAGTGAATACAGAGATATCACATCCCAGAGATGCTTACAAAACTCCTTTTGAAGGGAGGAGGTGCCATTTCTTTTGGGCTATGCAGTTTTATTTGGTTTTAAATGGAGAGAATTTCCTCCAAGCTGAGGGGGTAAGATGCAGTTCCTGCAAGTGTGCTGTAATTTAATTAATTATCAAAATAAACAAAATGTGCAACTTTGCACTGTATTTACTCACGGCCCGATGAATAAACAGTCCTTGATGATATGTCAGAGGAAAACAGAGGGTGCTTTTAAACTGAGAAGGCTCTGGAGAGCCAAACACATTATATCTGATTTTTGGACCACCTTACAAGTGGAAAAGATCTTTTTCATCTCACTTACACTAGGACCCACTTCTTTGGCAATGGCACTGACCTCTGGTAATTTTGCGGTGTGTGGTTTTACATTTTCTCTCTGTTATTTTACACTCTGAAGAGATCAGTGAGTGATAATAACATGGAAATCATACTGTATGATGACTCTTTTACAGAAAAAGATTTTGGCTCATGTTAACATTATCAGAACATCTTTATGTAGTGTTCTCTATACTAAATAAAATTGGGCAGTGTGCATCTTCTACTAATGTACTCTAACCAATATCATTGAATTAATTCATTGCTACTTCAACTTCAACTTTACATTTACATTTACAAAAATAGTTTTTTTTTGTTGTAATCCAAAGCAATTTACAACAATCAAGGTACAATAAAGGTATAGCACCACTAGGATATTGTTCATGCAGCAATAAGTACATTACATTACATTACATTTAGCAGACACTTCTTGACCAAAGTGACTTACATATGTCAGCTATATTACAAGGGATCACATTGTCCCCGGAGCAACTTGGAGTTAAGTGCCTTGCTCAAGGGCACAACGGTGGAAGCCGGGAATTGAACCGACAACTTTCAGGCTACTGCACGCTAGCCCAGCTCCTTAACCACTACACTACCACACAGAATAGAATAACAGTTCAAGCGAAGTCAAGGGAGGGAGAGGAGGGATAGTCAACGTAGGGAAAAAGGTGTAAGTGCCAGATTAAGCATTTTCAACTGTTAGTAGTACTAACAGAGAGAGGAGGTACTCTTGGAGGTCTAAAGGTCTTCAGGGGGTTTTTGAAGACAGAGAGGGACTCCCCTGCTAGGTAGGACTGGCGCGTGAACGCGTGAACTACAGATGAGAAAAGTTTGGACTGCCATGAGGAGCGCAGCGTTGGGAGGTAGCATATGCCTGTATATTTTATAAAATGGGACTGGTGAGTTTTAAGTTTCAATATCAGGTTCTTGTAATGCCATGGCCTGAACCTGAGGTTGATGTATAGGTAGCCCATGTTTTAAGCCTAAAAGTGAAGTTATCTTGATAAAAGGTTTGAGTGTAAATGGGGTTTCTTACTGCAAGCGAGTGTATGGTCATGGGGTCAAAGAGCAGCTTCTCTCCCGGTGGCAGCCTCTGGCCCTCAACGTGCAACTCCTTCAGTTCCTTAAGCGCCTCCAGACCCTCCACCACCATGATGCTGTTTCCCCCAAGATACCTGACACAACACATCACCGCCACAGCTCTGTCACGGCAGCACTGCCACTACCATCACACACATAGCAGCAGCACAGACCTCTGCAGTCCCTCTCCAGATCAGGTAACACACTACTGTTGTTTCTGTTATTTCATATCACCAACACTAGCAGGCAGAATAGGCTGATCCTATTTCAAAGAGCCCCGTTTCTGTTTTCACCCAACCACCGCTCACTCCCCCACATGTAACTGTGTATGTCGTGGGAGGTCTTGCCCTGCACTCACAATTTGGTAAGCTTGCTCAGAGCAGAAAGGTTCTCGATGTGCATGATGTTGTTGTTCTGCATGTACAAGTGGGTGAGGTTGGAGGCGTGGGCCAGGTTCGAGGTGTGCGTTATCTGGTTGTCATACAGGTACAGGACTGTGAGATTTAGACACATAGACAGGTCATCCTGTAGAAAAAGGTTTTGTGGTAGAAGAGCATTACCAAAAATGAATAACCACATATTTAATAGGTGAATATTTAGCAATGCTAAAATATTCTATGGGAAATAATGGCCCTTTCACATGCTTTCACATGCTTTAATGTTGGCACAAATAATCTAAATATATCCAGTAAAATGAAGCACACAATGAAAACAGTACTCACAATCTCCTCTATGTTCTTGTCTGAGAAGTTTAAATGGGTCACTTTCTTGAGGTATTGTGGGAGGGAGTGGTGTTTTTTATTCTTAGACCGACTGCTGTATTTGGCAATCAGATCTACAGTCAGACGGACCATGATGGCTCGTCACACCAAAATGCAAAAAGAAGAAAATTTCTCTGTCAAAGCAGTCATGGGACAGTGCCACAGAAGTCTGTAAATGACAAATAAGAAGCGGATGAGAGACAAATATTAATTACGTTGAAACTTTAAAAAGATCTTTTCATTTAATTCGTTTAAAATACTACACCTATTAACTCACAAGTTAATTATTAGTAATTAAGTCTGAATTAAATTAAATTATTTAAATTACCTTTTAGCTCTCTGGAATGTAATAAATTCATCAATGGTAAAACACTAAAATGAAACTATATCATATCATCCGGCATATATGAACTGCAATTAAAATCAATTTAAAACAGGGAAAAATGGGCTGTAGACCTAACCAGCAAAAATCTGACAGTGTTACCCAAAGGTACTTCAGATGATTGATGTTAAAACCATTAACTCCCCTCTTTCTGCCTCAGAAAAACAGCATTTCAAAAACAAGGCTGAAGAGGTCAAAGGTGAAATGCACAGTAGCGACAGCCTCTGTGTGCAAGACAGGTTGTGATGAGAGAAGATCAATTGATTGCCAAGGGAGAGGCAGAAAAGTTATATCATAATGCCCTTGAGGTTTGCATATTATCTTGACCCTGGCCTGCCTGAGACAAGCTTGATACAGGCCTACTTCCTTCCAGCATAAGATTCCTCTGTCAGGGTTGGTAGGCTAGTCTAAGTTCAAACCACTTTAGCATAGACACCATATGAGGTGAAACCATGTCTCAACTGGAAAACTGTTTAGTGGGGTGCATGTAAAATCTTTTATAAATGCCAAAATAATACATGTTTACTTTTCCCACTTTGTAGATCAGTAATACACTGATCAAAAGGTCATTATCCAGAAAAAATCACCTAAATCTGACAGCAGTGAGGTCTTTCCTCTATGTGTATCAAGGCACTGCCTCAAGGAGTTGGCATGATGGATTTTGGTCTGATGATATCTCAATAAGGAAACCTGGGAATCCCAAATCCCATGAAGTTCAAATGTCTTTGACATCAAAAATGTATCAGCCAATATAAAAGAAAGCAATTAACATACATGGCCTACAAACAGTAAACTTGACAGCTTAAAAGAGATATTTATCTGCAATTGTTTTGTTTAGTTGTTTTCGCTTTCAACATGTGTGTGTGTGTGTCTGAGTCATTGAATGTATAAAAAGGTCTGTGTGTGAGTGCGCTACATGTGGCAGGCTACAGAAGGCTTTTTGGTTAAAACGACAGACAAGCCATAACAGGAGAATCCCAGATGGTTATGGTTATGGTATAGACGCTTTTATCCACATGTGACATACAAATAACAACAATACAAAGTTACATTTAACAGTAAACCATTTAAAAAGTTGGTAAGATTACATTAAGGAGAATAGTAATACACAACAATGTCAATCCAATCAATAGCCTAATGAAAATAAATAAATACTATAATATACAAAACCATAATGCATAAAACGCTTAATAAACTAAATGCATGTTGAACAGATATGCCTTTAGACCCCTCTTGAAAGACCCAAAATCACAGGAACGGAGAGCACTGGGCAACTCATTCCACCACAAGGAACCGAACCACTGAGGAAAAGAATCTTGAATTTGACCCATGGCTGGTCGAGACAACAGACGCTCATCAGAAGACCGCAGTGGGTGGTTGGGGATCTTGATCATTAAGATCCAGTCTGTGTCTTATAGGCCAAAGTGAGGGATTTAAATGTAATTCTGGCCACTAGGGAGCCAGTGGAGAGTAACTAAGAGAGGAGTTAGTGCTACATGTGTCCTTTTTGGCTGGTTGGAGACCAGGCAGCACGCAGCATTCTGAATCACTTACAACGATCTTAGTAGCCTACATAAGCAGGATGATGTAACGTTAAGCTACAAGAGAAGGCTAACATAAACTGACTTTCTAAGATGTTCTCCAGTCTCAGTCTTCAAAAGTAACACCTTCAATATTTTAAGATGAAGTTGATAACAGTTAGCAGCGATACAGCTAGCATTAGCTTTTCTGCATCACTTACCTTAGGAATCTTTCAGCACCAAGTTACTAAACTGTTCACCTTAATGCACTGATGAAACCTGCTGAAGTATTGACTTGGTTACACTCACTGTTATTGTCACCTCCTTATTGCGTTTCACCTGGTCTTAATCACCTTTATTCACCACTGAATCGAGGTCGAGCCACCAAACATTACATTGTTTGGGGAGATGGTTGCTATGGTTGCACAGTGCAAAGACAAGCAGGAAAGGAGGACGTCAACGCGAGAAGATTTGGGACAAGTGAAACTCTCAGGCCAGTTACCATACACTATCTTAGCTTTTGACACAGGAAAAAAAACATACATTCTCAGATAGATGATACCAATCTGCATGCTCATAAAATGTCGACACACTGGGATTAATAGCATGGACATGGTGAACCCCAATAAAACACCACCTAAAGGCAACCAATCCTAAAACAAACATGAGAATTCACCAAGGACAGAGTAGATGAATTACCCTACCTGGCTTTGGCATTAACTAATTGATCAGATTCACAGGATTTTTACAGCAGTCAAGTACTAAAACAAAACACAACCTTTAGGCCTACAGTAATTCTGTATAGGTAGGCCTAATAAATCTGCAGATTACATTTTGACCTGGCAATGCATTATATTCACTGTTGTACATATGTTCATGCATGTCTAAAATGTAAGTCTCTGTGTGTAAAAGTTTATTCCATTATCATATTTCCCTTTCCCAGTCTTTTGTAAAACAAGTGTTGGTTTTGGCAGACTAGATTAATTCAGAGGGAAATGTCTAAGGAAGTCATTGGAAGTCATTTTTAGGAGGAAAATACTGATGGGGACAGAATCAATCAGTGAAATACCATTTTGTTCCTTTTCTTATTCCAGATGTTGGACATGACACTGACATATAATAAATCATGCATGGGCTGGCTAATCTGTTTGTTTTTCAATAAATTAATTTTGGTGGATATGGAATCAGCACTTAAGTACAGTCTATGTGTGCCAAATGGAATTTCACAGTCAATAACTAGGGAGGTCACAGCAGAAACAAGTATCTTTTGCACCTCGATGAAGGGGGCAAATAAAGAAACATCATTAAACCTTGTTAAATGTTGGCTCATGACCTATAGATGTACTCCTAAGACCATGGCGTTCCAAGGTAGAGCTCTTTCAGAAATTCACATGCTGTAATCAGAGCTCATGTTTATCGGTTTAACAATTTTGAATGTTGTCCACCCCCACCTTACACAGTCCTGAGTTCCAGATCAGGTTACATCCAGTAATAATCTGCATCATTCCTTCTGGCAACATGCGGGACCCGTGGAGGTTGTGGGTGTGCGAGTCACAGCAATGACCCGTGCATTGTTATATAACGTCAGGGAACGAGCTTCCTGAGATTGAGTGACTTGACTCCATTTACGCATGCAGAGTACTTGGCAGGGAGGAAATCGAGCACTGAGACTCTTCCCCCACCCCCTCTTCTTCTTCTTTTCCAGGGCTTTCCCCGTGGGGCTCAGAGCATGTTTCAACCTCTCACTACCACGCTTGTTAAGATTATTTGGAGATCCAAAGTAAACACCGTTGGTACCAAATATCTTCAACCCTGGGCAGAGGCCTTTCGTTCCCCTGGCTGGATTCTTAATAGGGGGCCGGTGATAAATAGCCATTCATCATTAGTTAGACTTATCACTCCACTGAACTTTCAAAACCACTGCTATTGACAAAAATGTATCAAATGTAACAATGCTTATTTATTATTCTAATACATTCTCTTTGAATTCTGTAAATGGAGTGGAATTCCTGTGTAATTTAACAAGGCCTTACTATAACTAGAAACATACTGTATGGGTAATTAATATACTGTGTCAGTTTTGTTGTGTGAAAAGTGAACCTAAGTTGTATGGTTGTAGACACACACACTTACTTCCTTTAACAATCCTTTGGTCTAGCATTTCTATGTGGTGAAGTTCACAGGCCTCATTAATGCATTTACTGAATATATTTAAAGACCTTGAAAATAGACAGTGTGTATGTTTCATTATACAACTACCCCCCCCCCCCCATAATGATAATAAAACAAAATACACACACAAATTGCATTAGGGCTAACTCAATAAACCTCTTATTTCTAAAACAAGGCATTAAAACTACAGCATTGTAATGTGAAAAAATCATTATGCTAATTGATGCCAGAGCTGCTATGTGTAAGAAAATGCAGGCCCATCCAGTGTCCGTGGCGATGCAGTGCAGACACGAGGGCTGAATAGGCTCCTGTGTGTGGAGCAGCGGCCTCTGTGATGCATCATGGACACAACACAGCGTCAGGACTCAGGATCCTGAAGGATTGTGTACCAAACAGAGACAACCTGCGCCACGGCTTTCTCTGTCGAGACGTCCCATGCACGGGAGCCCGTGTTTACTTTTGAGCCCCACGCGGCCAGTCGAGTTTGTTATTCCATTATGTAATGCTATGACTGGCTGGAACTGAAATGACTGGTGGTTGTTTTTTTTTTTTTGTTGTGGAGAAATCCATCCATGGTCTTTGTTAAAGTGTTAAACTCATGTTGCATGGTGTTCAAGGAGAAGGGTCTAGCCTATGCCAGAAAGTCATGCTAGATGGAAATGTCAGAGTATATGTTACACTAAACCCCAAGGAGAATACCTTTCAAGAGTCTGCTGGTATTCACACAGTAAAGAAAAATATATTATACAAACCCTTGGGTGATTCAGACATACTGGTAAGGGCTTCATGACTGTGTAAGTACAGAAAAATCCAATGAGTGACGGCAGTGAACAGAGGTAGGAGATATAGGGGCAAAAGAAGTTCACAAGGGTTTTATGTGATTGAGTTTCCTCACAGATGTATGAAGAAAGTCAGATGTCAGAAGTAACAGGCCTGGTGTGGTCCAATGGATGGGCCATGGATTGAGCAGTTTAACCACATATAGATGGCCTAAAATGAAACATTATTATTGGATTTTTATCTTCTCAGATTGTGAAAGCTTTAGTTAGGTCAGTGTTTCCCATACATTGACTTATTTGTGGCGGTCCACCACATTATCAACACTGACCACCACACAATGATTTTCCATGTTGTACTATTTCAATTGGATCGAATTCTTTCATTGTAGACCTATGTACACCTTTGTAAAGCCTCTCCTTGTTTCAGTCGTCTCTCAACGAACCTACATGCATGTTTAAAGGCAACATTAATAATCTTGCAAGGCATAGAAGACGACTAGAAGGCTAAATTGTGCTTAAATCTGGTTAGCATCATAACCCCGCTGCGCTAATTTGTTAAAAACATTTGCATTAAAGTTAATTCTGCAAACCTACCACCACAAATATAATTAAATTCTGTGGGAAACACTGTAGGTATTTAGGTTTTTAGTGAGAAACGTGCTACAAGATAAAATCAAGAAAATTATATTGATTATCAAAATAACATTAATTGTAGTTTTTTACTTTTTTTATTCAGATAGCAAGAACAGGGTTACATTTATGTCTCCCCAGGGTTAAATTATGTCTCCCCAGGATCATTCAGAATCCAACTATAACACTTAAAACTAAATACAGAATACCTTTCAAACAAACCAAATGCACTTTTGTAAGGGCTGTTAATTGGCAGAAGTATTGACTTGGTTGAAGAGCTTGTCTTTGATTACTTGGGACATCAACCCATGAATGGCCTCAATGGTCGTCTTGCAACTAGAACAGACAGGAGAAATAAAGGGGTAAGTATTTGGGTGCGCCAGACAGATCAGGTAGTTCGTTGACAGGATGTCTACGAGTCAGAGAGAAGATGAATAAACAGATAACGCACTTTCAGGAGAAACTCAAGCAATCACTGCAATTGTTCAGTCAAGCCGCAGTGAAACGCTTGGGACCTCCCACCACGACAAACCACTAATCATCCGTGACCCAGACAAACAAAGCGAAAACACATGGACTGCACAACATGCAGTGAGGTTCTTCAATTGTTTTTGTAAATATTTTGTCATCCATATTTTTCTGATTACAACAGTGGTGCAGATAAACAAATTAATTTTATTTGATGTCACCTGTGAACCATATAATAATTAAGTAATGGATTAAAAATGTTAAGGTTTCTAATCTCATTTTGATTTCATCATATTGTTTTCTTGTTCTGGATGTGCATTTCCTTGTTCTGAATGTCATATAATGTAAGTTATTGAATGACAAAATTTCCTTTGGGATAGTATCTATCTATCTACCTAATTTTGTCCACTACACAATTTAATTTCTGCACAAGTATGAAACATCTCATCAGCAGATACAATTACATAGTTTAAAAAAAGTAAAACAAACACCAACTAAACACAAAGGCGGCAAGCGTTACCTGTCTCGGGTTGCCTTGGCGAGTTTATCCTCAGACTTTCTGTCGTGTGTGTCCAGGCCAAGCATGAAACTGCCCCGACCCAGCTGAGCTTCTGACTGCTCGAGTTTCTCCGACAGGTCAAACACCTGTCCCGTGGTGTAGTCCGAGTTCTGCAGGGCACAGTCAATTACCAAACCAGTCAAAACCCTCAAATAATGGGAGTCTACCTGGGTCATGAACATAGCTTTACCGGGTCACACACACACAAACATACACATACACTTTAAAAACAATACTTCAAGCACTCACAACGTGCCACCGAAGAGAAATAGAAAGAGTAATTATTGCATGTTTTAGAGCTGTTGTGAGCTTTATCTGTTCGCCAAAACACTCCGACGGAGACAGCAGATGTTTACTGAAGGTGAGGCAACATGATGGGGGTGCGGGGCAAGGGCGACCCTGAGCACAATGACATGAAGCCTCAGTCTGCCAGTGACAAAATAATTACTGACAAAAGTTTCTCCCCTGGCAGACAGGCCTCTTCTCTTGACAACTAGTCAATTCGTCTTCTTTCCCGGGCACCGAGACCCCCCCCCACCATGTTTGGATAGTCTGCTGTCTTTAAGAAGTGCCCGAGACAGACTGATGGGGCTCACAATGGGCTTGAGTCCCCTGTCACATTGCAGAGCTGTTGATAAGGGGATGATCTATGAAGTACAACAGTATCATTAGTTGAGCTAACTAAATGTCTAAACACTTGCTATAATAGTCACATGACCTTTCATTTTCCATTGTGACAAAAGCATATACCAGAATAAAAACACAAAAAAATTAAAAAAAATGTATCAAGTCTTCACATTATTAAATTATAAATATGTCGGAATATTTTTAGGTCTACTTACTGTCAGCAGACTTGATGAACTTAGAGTGTTAACCCAGTATTTATTCCACAGGAGCTCCAATAATTTGCGGTCAAGAGATGATTTAAAGTAAGTAACTTCCAATGCATAGTACCTAAACAAATCAAGGAAAGGAGAATAAGGAGAAAGGCATAGGCTTCTCTGCTCGCATAAGACAACTCTGCCAACTAATGGCTCCACAGAACTAAAAAATAACTAATTCATTTACCATGTATTAACTGACAAAGTAATAAACTGCACAATAGATGTAACATTTTATTTCACTAATGCATATACCAATCAACACTCACTAACAACTGTCATTGGGGCAATATTTCTTTCCATACACACCGACACAGAGTATTCACAATATTATAAATATATATAAATCATTATGTCAGTATGTAATATTCAGCACACAACTCTATGTTGTTTTGTCAAACCTAAAAAAATAAGAGGTTGGGATTTCTGACTTACTGCTTGCAGTGCACCCCAAAGTCTTCAATCTTATTCAAGGGAATTGTCTGGTACTCTGACGGTCCTTCATCGGGTGGTTTGTAGCCCTATGTACACAACGCAAAAAAATGTGGGGCATTTTAATATGAACTGAACAAGACATTATTTTCAAAACGGTGAATTTACAATGCTCACAATGAATATTTTTCAGGATTGTTACAAAAATAAATCGCTCTAATGCTTTGTCTAACACAGCCGACCAATGTGCTTGCTCTCTCTCAGGGTGAAAAATATACCTTGGGATAGGTTCTGAAAGCTCCTAGATTAACTTTCCCAGCAGATATGGTGCGAGTTGGGTCAATCTGAAATAAATAAATAAACAAAACACACATAGTTCCGCTAGTAAATTTGATAGTCAAGCCATGCAGTGCGTGCACCAATTCTTGGAATTTACCACTACAATAAACAAAGTTTGGAAAAGTGAACATTTAACTAGCCACAGCTGTATGCTTTGCAGCAATGTCAAAATAATACATAGTAATAATAAAGACATACACAAAAACTACGTTTTAAAATAGTAGTAAACAGTGCTATTTGCTAAGTCTAATAATGATGTTCAAAACAGAGCCTATTAATTTTATCTGTGGAGTACAGACACTAAAAATGGGCGCTTACCACGACAGCAACGAAAGGCTCCTGAAATTGCTGGTTGAGCATCTGAGTGCTGACATCAATACCTGACAACCAACATCCGTAACCTGGGTGACTGTGGTACCATCCAATAGCGTTCTCCAAGCGCCCAACCTAGGGGGTCACATGAAGCCATCATGAAGTTGTGGAATGCAATGCGCCCAAAAGGCTCATAACAATACAGACATTAGCAGCTACTTTGACTGGAAAAAGAGAAAGGTAAGATGTACCAGACTCTTACCTGTTTGGCGTTCTCTATGTATGCAGCCATGTATTCATAGGCTGCAGCTTGTGCGTTCACCCTAGTCTCCGTACCCTCCACTGGCAGAGCAAAGCTGTCCATTATGATCATCGTCTCTCCGTCCACCTTACCCAACATCAGTCCCATCACCTCCAGGTTACCCCCAGATCGGGCATGCATCACCATCTTCAGCAAAGCCAAAGCTGAGATCTTGCAGTATTTGAAGTAGTGATGGCTGAATCAACATTAGAAAAAAAAATAGCTCACCACTTTGCCTGCAATTAAGGTATATCAGTCCTCACAGTCTAACGTTGGCATCTAACGACTCGATCATAACCAGCCCGCTAACTACAGACCAATGGTGTTGTAAATTAGCTGGCTAGCCAAACGGCTAATGCTATCCCAGCTGTCCACCAAAGGCTAGCATGTCTACCCGTCAATTACATGCTTTAACACCATCATATACCACACAGAAAAAGGTCAACACTTACTCTTTTGTCCATGGTTTCGCTGCTAGAATTTCTTGTTGCTGTTTTTTGTCATACTTGTAAATTTCATCAATACTTTGAACTTCCTGCATGCTATTTGTTAGCTCCCAAGTCTTCTGAGCCATACTGCTTCCAGCCATATTGCTGAGAAAACCTCCGAACTGCTATGCCCTGAAGAACAACTATGTTTGTAGTGAATGGCTTGGGATAGGTCTAGCTTCTAACCTGTAAAAGATTTACTTCAACAAAACAACTATGACATGCACAGGAGCATTTCGACAAAAAAACAAATAAAGCTGTGTCAGTACGCCATGACACTGGAGTAGACCAAGAGTGGACTGTCTGTAGGTATTATACACAAAGGCACAACAGTTTTGTTGAAGGATCTGTGATAAGTATTTATCAAAAAAACAATATAATAAAACATCAGTTAATACTTTATGCTGCATTTGAGTATCAGTGGGATGTTTAAATAAACGTATAAAATGCCCCCCCTTTCAGACTTGGTTTGATCCAAGTCCAACCCCAAAGCTGTGATGGTTGTTGTGCCACCTGCTGGACAGAGAGTATTAAGCGTTCCCCACCTTGATAGACACTTTTAACCAGGCTTCTGTGAGTTTCATGTGGAGAAAGGGATAGCATGATACATTTCTGAATCCATAGATGAGGTGCTCATATGATTCTTATGGAGTTGCGTTCATAAGGATTACTTAGAAACAACCTGAGGACCACTGGTGTGAGGTAAAAAAAGTGATTCCCATTTCCTACAGTGAAAATACATAATTAGATGCATGGTCAAAGACCACCTATAGTGCGTTCACAGGCTCCAGACCTGATATGTGTCTTGTAATGTGTCATAACCTGTAAGTCCAAACCTTTGCAGAGATTTTCAAAGATGGACATGAAAATGTATAAATGGATGCAATACAACTAAGAGCCTCTTCAGCCAGTACCATTTACAACACTACCTTTAATCATAATATCAGCACAGATAACATTAGGCTATATTATAATTGATTAGTTACTTCACATGGGGCTATATTCTCATTAAAGTGAACACCGGAGCAGGCACGCTCAACACCAAAAATAAATTTTTCTTTAATTGTGAGTTAGAAAAAGACTTTAAAATACACCAGAAAACTGCACTCTCAAGCGTTTGCTCTTAGTAAGCCTTCATTGGAGATGTCTGAACAAAGAATGCTAGGCCATCACCAGTGTGTGATGCATCTCGGCCCTAGGCTGATGATGGCCTAGGACTACATCTTTGTTTAGACATGTTTCAATAAAGTCTTACCAAGAGCAAACCTGAGATTGCTGTTTTCTACTTTATTTTATTTTGTGCTGTATCATCATTCCCAGTTGTTTCATTATTATTGTCATATGAAAGTTTATAGTTTTCAGTTTGTGGTTTGTGGCTTACAAAGCCCAGTTCAGTTGGCAGTCCTTCACTGTGGCTCACAACACATCCACACACTAGACTTAAGCTTACACATGGTCAAAAGAATGTGGTCATATGTGGTCAAGACCACCTCCAAATCTGGTCTGAGTAATCAAGTCAAATGGATAGTGCATTCACATATTAATTCATCAGACTGCATGTTGCTCAGACTGCATGTTGCAGGAAATTTAATTGGTCCTGGCAGGCAACATGTGTCATTGCATCATACGTTCACAATTCCACTTTGTCTTGACTTCTAATCTCTGTCAAAAGTATGAGACATGTGTTTTGTGGGTCCAATTTTTAACTTTGAAGTTTTGCACAAGATTTTTACTGCACAATTGATGTGACATGAACACGGTAGGTAATAGATTTTATTTTTTCTTTGGAGATTAGCAATAGGCCTACGATATCAACCCCTCAGAAACTTGGTAAGATAGGTCCTTGACACAACTCTTCTGCAAGTGCATTCTAACAACCCAACACACCTACATGCACTTACGATGCACTTCACTTACCCCTCCTTTCTACTTTCCTCTACCTCCCTTTCCCTCTATCTCCTTCAACCACACAGGCTATACATACACGTCTGCACTCTCATCCTCTGATAGACTATTTATTGTTTTGTTATGCATTGTTAAGGTCTCCTTTGTAATGTAACTTAAATGCTATCCCAGTTTTTGTAAGTCTTTTAGGATAAATGCGTCCGCTCAATATGTAAATATGTATGACGTCCCAGCCATTTTAACCAATGTTGCCCGTTCAATTTCAAAAAGTCTTATATTGTTATGCCACCTGCTGGACAAAGAGTATTAAGAAACTTTATTTAACCATATTTCCTACAACAGAGGTAAATAATATTTACTTAGCTGTAAACAACTGTTGTCTGCCATAATATTCCAAAGAAAACATCAATTTACATTTAAATTAGTATTACTCGCCTATGTAAATCATTAGAACCATGGGTAGAAGCTAGCCTACTGCCCGCGGAACTGTGGGATTGTGTTCCCTCCTATTTTTTACAGTCTATGGTTCCCTCCTACTTTTTTAACAGCTGGCTGTGCAAACGGGTTTCTTTGGCTACCACGCTCATTTGTGAAGACAACGTAAACGTTAATGTATGTAACGTTATTCTGTGATTTACCACCTCGATAGGTCTGATGTGTCCTCAAGACTGAATGTTTGCGTCATTTTAAAAAGCGTCCCGCGGACGAAGACTACCTTGGTTAATTCGCTCATTCATTTGGAGAGCTAACTTAATTGTAACCAGGCTAACCTAAAGTTTATAATGTTTGTTTCTCGGATAAATAGCAAAGGCTAAAATACCCGGAAGTAGCATCGACCACTGAAGTCTTACAACATAATGTCTCTAAAGTAACTAATTGTACGTACCATTGATGAAGGTTATCATACATTAATGTTATTTAGCAAACTATGCCAGCTAGCTATGTGTGTATGAGTTGGTTGCCTAACAACCTCCTTGTCTTCTTCGGGAAATGAATCCTTTCTTGTCACCGCTACTATGATTACATTTTCCAGTCTCTAACGTTAACCTGTTATAACCAGATTTTCCACCAAGGATAATGTAACGTTTCTTTGTATTGAGCATTTAAAATGAGCGGACTGTATTGTTTGAGAGTTAAGTGCTTTGCTCGTATCTTACATTAACGTTATAGAGTACTTTAACGTTAGCTCGCGTCAGCTAACCTTAAGATTGTTATGATACATAACGTTACTGAAAATAGGATTGTTATTTCCACATCGTCAACGTTACAGAAGTTATCGCTAGGACTTTGACGTCTCGAATCTACTTGACAAGCCGTCTAGTGGTTGAGAAGGAATACATTGGCGATGTAACATTAACCTTCATGTTACCAGAAGAGGTTAGAAAGCATCCGTCTTCTGACAAAATGACTTTGGACGATGGTGTGCCTTATTTGGAAATGAAGGTAATGTTAACGTTTAAGCACGTAAAGGATTTAACAGCACACATTACTGTATGTTCTTGTAAGTTAGCAATAGCTTGCAATGAGATCCGACCATTTATTTTATTTTAATGGGACAGAGTATTCTTGATGACTCTTCAAAGGAAAACGTGCCCGTGGAGACACCCTCGCAGTCAATGCAGCGAAAAGGTAGCGCACGTTTCTGTGTTCATCCTTGTGGACTGACTCCGTACACATAAGCTTTTTTCATTAAGTTTGTTCATGATGTTAACAGACGACAGCGCTGGCCTTAGTTTGCCTTTAGGCGAAGAGTATGAGAGGAAGAAACAGAGGCTTAAACAAGAGCTTCGTATGGACTACAGAAGATATGTGTCACAGGTATGCCACCTCATCACTTGTTGGGGCCTACATACCCTTGTATTGTCATAGTTACAGTGGTATCACGGTTTCCATGAGATTGTTTAGATGAAATAAGATAAAAAGTAATGGCTACAGACTAAGGGCGTTTCTGTTCAACATATTATTTTGTCCGAGAGGTGTTCCATTCTTAAAGCATGGACATAATCAGGAGTCTAGTATGAAGTTGGATAAACCTTCACCTTTGGTAAATAAGTGTCATTGCCATTTAGTTTGGCTCTGTTTCATCAGAACTGTTTGTTGAATGGCAAGCTCAGCCTTGTCTGTTGGAGACATAATGAGCTAGCATTTTAGATGCTTCTTGGTCAGAATTATACAAAGCGCTGACCAGTTTGAGTATTGTATTCAGAGGTAAAAACAATTGGCAACCGTTTCACCTTTTATTTTTACTACCCTTTTTATGTAAAGAAAAACGACTTGACCTCTGAAGAGGCATGTGCTCAACCGCAGGAACTTTCTCTCCCTATCAGAGAAAGGAGATCTGCCAAGGTAACCATCTTCTTTCTTACACACATCGTATGCTAACTGGTGCCTGCTGTGATTTATGGTTTGAAAACTGTTGTTGCATAAACTTGATTAAACAAGAATTGGTATCCCAGAGCAACAGTTTGAGTTGACAGTAGAGCCTTGCTTTCCTGTTAGCTCATTCCAGAGTTGGGGAGAAATTTGTGGAATTAAATATGAAATGAGTTATAACTGTTTACTAATACTAAATAGGTAAGGTAAGTATAAAGTTTCATATTTCATTTGTTAGGACTTCAGACAAGTTTGTGGCCTTCTTTGACTAAAAATTAAATTAAATCAAATTAAAAGGTTAAATGACTATTGAGCTCTCTTTGCTATGAGCATGCAACTTGAGTTTATCTACTTTTTTGTTTTTATGATTGTTGTTAGGCACGGCTAAGAGATGAACGGAACAAAGAGTACAATGCCTTTCTTAAAGAAAAAGGAACGCAGGCGGCTGTAACCAGAACATTACCAGATTCATGGAAGGTACAGCTAACATAGCTAGGCTATAGCACAGAGTTTCTCAAAGGGACTTAGAACTATGATTGCCAATTTTTCATATCATTGCCAATTATTCATATCATAACTTGGGACTATAATGATATTGGCCTCGAATTCTGCTTCTGGACTGGCCACTTCTGCTCAAAGCATGCATAAATTAAGGTACCTGTGCTGTGCTGCTAGTACTGAAACCTCAACTGGGAAAACTCAAATTGTCTACAACAGAAGTATTTACAGTGATTCATCACTCAGTTCTGAAGGCTTGTATTTGTGAAGCATAGTAACTTTTACCTTTCTGCTCTCTGACTAGGTACAATTTCAAGACCGCCTTTCACCGCCCTTGTCAAAACCTACACGGGGCTCCCCACCCCCTGACCCGAGGGGTCATCTGGCCGAGACGCTGTCATCCAGAAGAGACGCCGCCACACTAACAGATTCTCGAGTCCAACAGGCCGGCACACCACGCAGGCGGTGGGGAGGCACCCCTGTGCGCCTCGAAAGAAAGCCTCGGAGGCTCCAAGGCCATTACTACAACTCTGAGGAAGACCTGAGTTATGGGGAGGAGGACGAGGAGTATGAGGAGGAAGAGCTAGATTACATGTCCAGGAGGAGGCCCAGGCCTAGAGAGCTGATTGGATACTTGGGGAAGAGGGAGAGGAGAGTCCATCGTCACAGACCCGACAGGTTTGAGCTCTGAACTGAACGCACATGGCTCCCATTGTTGATGTGTTTTTAGCTCTTAAAGGGACACCAGGCAAGCCTGATGCTTTTTCTCTACGAAACTCCCCCTCGCTCGGTCTGAAGCTCTTTTCCTTTTCTTTGCATCTTCCATCAAGAGTTTTCGCTGCTTCTTCGCCGGCTCTGCCATTATACACACATTTGCAACAGTCGATAGCATTTTGTTAGCCTGACTCTGTGCTGTGGATGCAGGATGTAAACTGAAACTGATTCGGTCGGCGGGTACCATACACTGAACTTGCAAGCGGGATATTCTTCCTACAGGCAGTAGGGGCGGGCGAGAGAGTCTTCATTCGCCCTGTAATGAGTCATTTAACCATATACCGACATACGAAGATAAGTAATTAACATGAAAACGTTGCCTGGTGTCCCTTTAAAACTATGGTATACATTACCAAATATCAAATGTCAGAGCCAAATACAAACACTGACATTAAGAGTGGAGTTTGCGATTCTCTAATTCAACTAATTTGGTTAGTTGTCCATTCTGTCATGCTCAAAAATCTCTTGTGGTTGTACTCATCCCTGGCTCTGTACATGGGAAAATACAGAGCTGAGCCATGCAGTAGTTTAGCTAATCAACACATTACTTCCCAACTACGTACTATGTAAGGGAGCAATTTTGTGTGTAAATTACAATATGTAAAATATTCATATCAGTGATTTAAAATGCTCTTTTTAGGCTGACTGATACTAACAGTAGTTGTTCTTATTCATTTGCAGAATTGTCCAGGAGAGGAGAGAGCCTCAAGCCCCCATCCTCCAAGCAGAGGAATACATCGAGGAGAGCCGGCGGACGCTGTCAGCCATACACAACCCTAAGTACTCATCTCCTTTAATTATACTAATTTGACCCCCCCATCTCTGCTTTGAAGCTTACCACTTATATTTCCAGAGGAGTGGCTGGGTTGATGAGAACCGCGTTTTCGCAGAGGGTTATAAATCCTCTTTATTGATTGGTGCCTGTGCTGTGAACTGGGCAGGGGAAAAAAGAATCAGAAAATCCGCTACTGTTTAACTTAATCTTTTCAGTGTTTGATTAATTAATAATTGCCTTTGCTGATAAGGTCATTTCCAATATATGTTCTCCCTCAGCCAAGTGATGGTGTCCTGTGCCCTGTGTCGAGAAAGTAGAATCGCACAGATTAGATTTTACCCACAAATCTGTCAGTGTGGCTGGCCTCATTGATCCCAGCCCTGGCTGACTGTCTGTGAATCTGCCTGTTTAGCAGTGAGGCGTAAGGCTCCACAGCAGCAGCGCTTTGATCTGTTCCGCCTGTTACGTGACGTGGCGCTGAGGCTTAGCCCGGTCCATTGCGCGCTGCACTCCCAGCCTGACGAACATCGATCCGATGCGTTTAGTGACGTGACGGGAAGGGGGTGCAGTGGTTTATGGGCTGGCTTGTGCTTGTGCTGAGCTGTTCTGTTCTGGTCTGGTGGGTGCTGTAGTCTGCAGGCAGAACCAGCGCCAGTGAAGACCAGTGAGCGGTCCAGATCGGTGGCCAACAAGAACATGGCCGACTTCTCCACGGGGCTTATCATAGGTAGGAACACACACACACACACTTCCAAAGTTAATCAAAACGGTGTGTGTGATGGACTTAAATGTTTCAGGACTTCAAAGGGAGAGGCTCTTCTCCATTGTGTCTTTGTCACTTAAATATAACAATCCTGTATTGGAGCTCTTAGATTAAGGTGAAATTAGTTGGAAGAAGATTGGTGCATGCTGAATTGACATACATACTTGAATTTGTAATTATCATTTAAACAAGATTCTCATTCTTAGCTCTCAGGTGTTATGTAGGTTGCTAGAGCCATTCCATCATGGTATGGAGTGGTTATGTGGCATGATGTGATGTCCAGTGAGCTGTGAGTAGGGTGTGTGACCTCTGACCTATTACACGCTGTGACGTCACCAGGGACAGCGGAAGGGGACCTGGCCCAGCAGAGGAGGAAGGAGCGCTACAGGCAGGAGCTGCTGGAGCAGATGGCTGAACAGCAGAAGAACAAGAAGAAGTGAGTCCTCTTTGTCGTTTACCGTGCTCTTCAGTGTTATAACAGAGTTGTGTGTACAGACTGCTGATTTGACCTGAGGAGCTCTCTTCATAATGTCACAGGGCTAATTTGTAGTGCTTTATGAGAAAATTCAGCTGCCACCTGCCATTTTGGTATTTGGTTCAGCCAAAATACATGGCTCATTTTACCTCTAAAATATGCCTTCAGCTTGAGGAGAGCACCCATGTTGTTTTTGTTTTGAGTCAACAGAGCTACGACCTTGATGTGGTGACCATCCTAATGGTCCCTCTCTGATTTAGGCAGACTACTCTCCTAATTGTCGATCGATAAGAGCACTTTTCAAGTCCTGTGAGACTGTTATGTATGTTTCATGATGTTCCATTTTTTTCCTTCAAAAGGGAGAAGGAACTTGAACTCAGAGTTGCTGCTTCTGGAGCTGTAGACCCAGAAAAACAGGTAAAACGTCTGTCTGTTGGACAGTGAGTTAGTCACAACCAAAACAATCACTTAAAAATGCAGGTAAAAACCCTTTGAAAAGCCCCTGAGAAATGCAAGCCATCTCCATGTAACATGAGGCCTAATGTTAGCATAAACTAATAGTCTTTTTTTCCCTTCAAAATGTCAAACCTCTTGAGTCTTCTTTTCCCACTCTGGCCTCTAGGTTACATTCATGGAAAGTTTTTGTAGGCATGCCTGGGTATAGTCAAAATATTGATCAGTTCAAAGCTATTTAGGACTAATGCTTGGTGACTTTTCATGGCATGCCTTAGAATGATTTCATGAAATAACCTTTCATAAGACCACAAGTAACTTCTTGTTGCCTGCTTTGGGAGACACGTAGAATTAAAATATGAAAGTCAATCCAGCATATTTACACAATGGGTAGTATTGTTCAAACACTAAAAATCAGTGGGAAGTGATTTGGGTAGTGAGGGAAAAGTCTTTTACTGCAAACCGTCTTGGATGAACTTGCAGTGATCTTTAGGCAAGCAGGAAGGTAACCCTGACCGCTTCCTCACAGCTGTGCCCGTGTTGTCCTCTAGCCTGACCGGATCAAGCAGTTCGGTGCGGTGAACCGGGAGTATGAGGGGAGGCGGCGGAGGGACGTGCCCTATCGCCCGGGGCCCACGCTGGACTCCTTGGGGGGCAACTCAGCCAGGCAACCCCCCGAGGAGAGAGCTGGTGGTGCGGAGGAGAGGACACCCCCCGAGAGGCCCCACGTGGCCTTCCAGTCGCCCCCACTCGTGGACTACAGCACCAGCCTGGCCCAGCTGGCCGCAGCCAGTGGTGGGGGCAGGCTGGAGGCCGGGGGAGCACCCATCAATGAGGACTTCCACAGGAACCTATCAGGCACGCTTGGAGAGATGATTGCACCAAGGTGTGTAAACATTCATTCATTCATTCATTCATTCATTCATTCATTCATTTGTTCCTTGTTATTTTTACATTTGTTTTTTCCTTATATTTCATGCTCCATCTTTGCCATGTTTTAATTCAAAGCATTTCAGTCTGCGATAAATCAGTGTATTAGTTATTTCATTTATCTATTCAGTTCTTCGTTATATATCTTCATCACCGTACGTTCTTCGTTCTCTGCTCATTCACTTTAAGCCATGCAGTTCAGTTGAACTACAGGACACAGTGGTAGTTGTAAAAGCAGTGCAGTGCCTGGCAGAGAGATGTGTGTGAATGCATCTTCTTCTCCGTCCTCAGGATCACGGGTGCGCCTCCACCTGTTCCACCCACGCTGCCAGATGCTTACCACACTCCCTACGATGACGCCTACTATTACTACGCAGCCAGGAACCCGCTAGACCCCAATCTGGCTTACTGTGAGTCTCTTAAATGAGTACACCGTAATGCCACATGCTACACTTTTATGGTCTACATTGATTATTATTGTGTGTGACTTTTAGGAAAACGTTGTTAACCTTTGTGCTGTTTGGAGAGCTTTTAAGGCTGGATCTATACTGATGGATGCAAGGGAGTTCCATTTGACTAATTGCTTTGGCATGTTCATTCACCTCTAAGCTGTGCAGATGTGTGTGGTGGGGCTAATGGACTGAAGCCTCGCTCTTCATTTGTAGTCATAGCGAGATGTTGTTTGTTCAATTTTCCATCAGGCGGTCTGTCGTAGCACGGCCAATTTGTTTGGAGCTTTCAGGTGTGTGGTTTCATGTGGCCTGTTTTTCCATTTTCGCATTCTTTTGCCATCTTCCAGAGGTACCAGGTCAAGGTGTGCTTCACAAATGCATCCAAATGCAAATACTGTGAATAAATTTGTGTTTAAGACCTTGCTGGTTAGGTAGTGTTCAGGCAATTGTGTATGTGGTGTGTGTGTGTGTGTGTGTGTGTGTGTGTGTGTGTGTGTTGCTAGACGGCCCCGGAGCTGTTGGTGTGGCTTCTTACCCCCATCTGCCCATGGGAGTCCCCCAGCCTCTGAGGCCCGGCCAGTCGACTTCTCTCATACAGTAGGTCTCTTCTCCTCTCACCCTCCACACTGGGCCATGTCTGTGTTCGTCTTCAACAATCTGTTTTTGTTTGTTGTTGACACCATTTTGGCTCCAAAGCAAACTATGCCTTTTTATGAACGATTACACTGCTAGGAAAGTCATTTTATTCAATTTCACACTGCTGAATTGCTTTTTGTTCTAAGTGATACAGCACTGTTTGCTACTGTTTTGAGGCCTGTTGGTCTAATATGGTGTGAAACTCAGCTTGACTGATTAGGTGCAGGTGCACAGTTTGTCTTTATGAAATAAGCTCTCCTGAAAATGTGTGATCTGTAACTTTTTTTTTTTCCCTTTTCTCTCTTTCCATACTACTTTGTGAGTGGAGTTAGTGAAGATGTTAGTGTTAACAGAAGATGATGTTGTTCTACCAGAAGGTGGTGCTATTGTGTGTGTATACACACCTATAATATAATATATATATATATATATATATATATATATATATATATATATATATATATATATATATATATATGTGTGTGTGTGTGTGTCCCTGTCTCCTCTCTCAAGTACAGTGCACCTCACTGAGGACACGCACACACACACACACACACACACACATTCTGTCTGAGTCATAGTTGCAGTACCCTCAGCCCAATGTTTATTTTTGTGGTTTCTCTGGCTCACCCCGGTTCCCTCCTTCCCTCACTCTCTCCCCTTCATGCTGCCTGCTTATTTCTTTCTTTGTGTCTATATATGGCTTACATTGAACTTGTTTTAAATTTGTGCCTACACATGTGTCAGCTAATACATCACTGTAGTTCTCAGGGAAGAGGGGTTGTCAGCAATACCATTTTAAATTCTCCTCCGTTTCATCCATACTGAGTTTGCATCTGAGCCCTCTCTCTCTCTCTCTCTCTCTCTCTCTCTCCTCTCTCTCTCTCTCTCTCTCCTCCCCCTCTCTCTCCCCTCCCTTCCTCCCTGTCTTTTAGAGTGCCTAGTCAGCTTGGCATGGCCCCCTCTGGAATGGGAGTCTTTGCTGTTGACAGATCAAAACAGTCCAAGGAGAATGCACTGAGCTACCAGGAGGCTCTTAAACAGCAGGTACCCCCCCACACACACCCCACAGTACACAGTACCCTCTAGAAATCATCCACTGCTTTGCTATGTGCACACAAAGACAGCCAGAACAAGAGAGAGATGGGAGAGGAGGAAGGGGTGGGGGGAAAGTTCCATCTGACCGTGTGTGTACTGTACTGTACTGAAGTGATGTGTCGTGGAGTTCCTAAATTGGTCACATTTGTTTTGTGCTTAGGGCTGGATGGAATACATTTCAGAGGTAATAGGAGTTGACACACTCAGAAATCAGCGCCAGCTATCTACTCGCCAAGATGAGAGTTTACTACAGTTCAGTTCAATAGCTCAGCTTCAGGCATCCGTGCATATTTATTTAGTTATTTACTTTTAAATTCAACTCCCTGCTAAGGAGATTTTATTTTATTCGCATGACACTCACCTATATGTCACCAAAGCATAATACGCAGACTCCCAGTGTCACACCCCTGAGTTCAAGGTATGGTGGTCCTACTGATACTGATAAAATGTGAAAATGCAATATAGTGATATAATATTTTATACCTTTTCCACATCAAATAAAAGTACATGCTAAAAAAATGAATGTGGATGGAAACTTAAAGCTGATGTAACTGATGTTCTACTCCTTGGAGAATATTGAATACTCTTCACAATCCACCTTTACACCCATATAGACATCACCAACCCTAGATACTCTGAAGGAAGAACATTTCTGTTTCTAAGGGAAGGCCATCTCTATTTACTAGTTCTTTTGGATGTGTTAAAACACATTGATAGGAGTGGGTGGACGGATTCCTCTGGATATGTTTTTAGCCAAAGCAAGAAAAACCTCCTCAGTGTGTCAGTGACAACAGCACTTTTAGCCGTTTAAACACACTGGCGAAGGCGACCTTTCGAATGTTGACTGCTGTGCTTAACTGTGCCATTTTCACAAAGCAGCTTGGTGACTTCAGTTCAGCACAGAGAGCGCGGTGTTGTGACTGCGACAGTTTTAAAGTAAAGGGCGAGAAAGGCAGACTGCTGAGGCTCTGAACGCTAACGTCTGAGGTCTCAGACGCTTTTGAGTGTGAACACAGCAGAGGCCAGTGAGTCAGACTTGTGACAGCATGCCGTGTTTTTGACAGGAAGAGATCAGGGCAGAGTGGAGTCAGCATTTCCAAAAGGTAAAGTGAAATTCAGAAACTTAACAGGGTCCACTTAAGTCAGTTAAGGTATTAGATTGTGTAGACATGCTGTGTGTCTGAAAATCAGATCGTTTGTGAACATGAAGTCCCCTTGACACAAACTTGTGGGTGGGCCGGCAGATCCGTGAGCGTCAGGAGCGTAAGATGCGCGAGCTGGAGGAGCGCGAACGCTGCGACGCCAAACTGGAGGCCGAGATGAAGAACTACAAGCCCTGGGGGCGGGGAGGAGGAGGAGCCCCTATCAAGGACGACCACGGCAACCTCATCAGTACGTCCCATCATGCCTTGCACCATACAGCACTACTGTTGGCCAGAAAATGTGCACCCACAGGCCATGACGGACTGAAACCCCCATTCACATATACTGAAACAACAAGATCATGTTAATGTAATGCAATTACAATTACTATGCGTACTAAAATACTTTCAACTTTTGAAGCGAGAAGCGACAGGGAAGGGACAAGGGAATTGCCGTATGTGTGAAAAGGGCTTACGTTAACATACACGCCACAGGTACACAAGCACACACACACACCATGTTAATGCAGCAAGTCACGCGACTAAAGAGGTGTGCCTCATCAGAGGGTCCAAAGATGAGTGCTGTTTCTATCTTAAAAGGCCTTCTCAGCCCATGCCAATACTTTCAGTCAAGAGGCTGTTGGCATTATCTCAAAGCATTGACTTTTGCAAACAAAGGCTAAACAACCTGGCGGCAACAACAACAATCACAACAGTGGCTAGGATACGCTATATTCTAACAGAGGGAAACATTTGCCAAAGGCTGGTCTGAAAAAGCGATAGAACAGGGGAGGGAGAGAAGGTGAGTGGAGAAGGGGAACAAATGTAAAAGTAACACAAGTGAACATTACCGCATACATATGGAGCTATATACAGTATTCAACACTACATTTCTCAGCTGTTTAGAGATAATGAAGAATAGTGGCTTGCATGTGATATTTGCTCTTCCTGTATTCGTTGTACTTAGTCACCATGTATGTAGTTTATTCACTACCCTGTGTGTTAGTGATATTACTCCGCTGTAAACCAATAGGTGATACAGAAAGATGGTGTCTTGAATGGGATGCTGTTAAGGTTCATCCACAACGGTAATGAATGATAACTAAAAAGACGAATGCGATTTTTACATTTTGGAATCGCCAGGAACCGGAATCGATGACAATAATCAGAACCGGAATTCCAATCTTGAATGATGCCCAACCCTAATTCTGATTGGTTATCTTGCAGGTGACCTGAAACGGATGCACCAGTGCAACGAGGAGGCCTATTTGAACCCAGAGTCCCGCCGGGGGACGGGTAACACAGGCAGGAATGCTCCGACGCCACGGGAGGACAGGCCCCCCTCTGTCCACATGATAGCAGGTAGGACCAAGCGTAAAAGAATGTGACAAGGGTGCTGTTTAGTTTAGTTTTTGAAGTGTTTATGTGTGTTTGTGTGTGTGTGTGTGTGTGGGGGGTGTTGTTGAGTAGGCAGGTGGTGCCCTGTAGGGGCCAAAATGATAGATATACGATGAGAGATGTCCCCTGTCTTGCTACCCGTCTCTGAGTCTTGATCTAAACAGACAGTGACGGAGAGAAGTTGGGCCCATACTCTCACACACACTGTTTGTTTTGAAGAGCGTTGTTTATGCTCGGAGCTGCTTGTCGTCTCTCGTCTCTCTGCAGGCTATCCTCAGGGTCAGGCGGGGTCGCACGCCCGGGGCAACGTGTTCAGGGACATGCCCACGCCTCAGCAGCTCCACGAGCAGGACCGTTACAAGGAGTACCTGAAGCAGCAGGTGAGCACCTGAGGCGCTGTGAGGTGCACTGGGGTTGGGTGACCAGCGGCGTGGATTTTGCTTTGAAAGTCCGGCCTTTGAGCCCCCTGTCGGGATCCTAGGTTGCATTGATCTGTTCCATGCAGCCGCAAACCCCATAATGTAGCAATTGAGAATGCACTGCAAGCATACACACAGACTACACTCGGCACCCCTCACTCCCTAGACAACTTTCTTAGAGAAACTGAATGACATTTTTGGGGTGTCTGCCTTTTTGGCCCCTTTTTCAAGTGTTTCAAAAGCAAGTTCTCATTTTGTCCTGGGGTGCCATCCAACCCAATGCCTTCTGATCTTCTGTCTTCTGATGGTGGAGACTCCTGCAGAGTTTGTTAACAAGCCTATTGAGGCCAATTTACAGATGAGCAAACAAATTTCACTCTGAAAAAAAAAAAGATGTCTCTGTTAGGGAGGCACGGACTGACTTGCTTAGATGCCAAAATCTGAAATGCCACAGCTGTTTAAACTTTTAATCGCTCGCTGAGATTATACGGTCGCATCAAACACAATGCATGCAGTGTTCTGTAATTAGCTTATGCTTTTAGCCTTTAGCTAGCTTGCGTCTGAATTTGCAGCAGAGATAATGCATTCTGTTGTTAGACTATTTGTTTGTTTTGGGAGGCTCACAAATATAAATGGCCAAAAGTGTGTGTTGTGCTGCCTGCCAATTCAAACCGCATGGAGTGACATTTCTCAGATGACATTTCTCAGATTCCCACCACATGAATCCACTAATCAACACTGTTCTATTAGTGAGGGTTAGAATAGGGTTGCAGCCAAGAGCTGCTAAGTGGCAGATCTGCAAAGTGTTCAGGAGCTCCATACTGTCAGCTTGGTGTAAAAAGAAAAACATGCCTGCAGGGGTTTGATGATTGTATGTGCATGTATGAATATAAAATGTTATAAACAGTCACTCACAGCCACAAGCACACATGTAAATGTATACATATGTTTGTTGTGTATATGAAGTGTCCATGGGATTGATGCAGGGTGTGAGTGTGTGTGTGTGTGTGTGTGTGTGTGTGTGTGCTAAATTCTATTTTCTGTATTCTGTTTGTTGTTGAGCAGATTGATGCAGTGTGTGAGTGGGTGTCAAATTCTATCTGCTGTTTGTTGTTGAGCAGATTGATGCAGTGTGTGAGTGTGTGTCAACTTCTATCTGCTGTTTGTTGTTGAGCAGATTGCGGAGAAGAGGCGCAAGGACGCGGAGGAGCGCGAGCGCCAGCGTCTGGAGGAGGAGCGGGAGGAGAAGAAGCTGGCGGAGCAGAGGGCTCGCATCCAGCAGGAGTACGAGGAGGAGCTGGACAAGAGGAGACGCAAAGAGATGGAGGTGAGCTCACCCAGGCCACTGCTCATTCAAACACTCCCCTGCCAGCTTTTCAAATCACTAATGCATACATTTGTTAGTATTGGCCTCATGCATTTTTGAAACAGGAAAGGAGGGTGAAATGTTTTTGTTCAAACACATTATTTCTAGTGTGTTTATGAGTGACATAAAAGCACTCTAATACTTATGAATATGTATGATATGAATGATTATTTCACAAACTGCTCTACCAGGGCTTATATATATTTTTGTCATTTGGTCAGGGTTGCACATTGTCACTCCATTCTGAACAGGCTGGTGGTTAAGGTTAATGGTGTGAACATCCATTTTAGAAAATTAGGTTAGAGGAAGGACACAGACTCATCCCCGATCATCACTCAACTTCTGGCTTCTTTAATACAAATGGATGGCCTCAGTGAGATTGGATGTGGTATTTTAAAACGGGTCTCCAGGCAGAAGATGACCCCCGGTGCAGATCTGGTTCTGATCTGGCTCATATCTGGCTCAGATCCGCCTGGCGCCCAATAATTAATAATAATTCCTGTGATTTTCAAGGTCAAGGTCACTCATCTTCCTTTCTCTCCTCCTCCTGTTTCTCCTATTCTGCAGCAATTAGCCAAGAATGAGGAGCTGGTGCGGCAGGCGGAGGAGAGGAGGAAGGAGGCGGAGAGGAGGAAGAAGGAGGAGGAGGAGAGAGCCAGCCAGGCCCTGAGGCAGCAGGACGAGCGAGAGAGACAGGCCCGACTGGAGGAGGTGTGTGTGTGTGTGTGGCCCTGAGAGTGGGTGGTTATTATCACGTCAGATTAATTAAACAAACAGCTTTTACATGGACTTCAGCCAGCCGCACAGATGCACACGCAAACCGATTCCTCTCTGAGCATGAAGTGATTTTCACATTCATGTAAATGAGCCAGAGAGGCACTTTCATTCATCATAAGCCATCTGATTCAGACAGTCCCTTCAGGCAAGAATAAAAACAGCCCTCGAGCTCCACTGAAGATGCTCATGCTAGGTAATGGGGCGGTCCAGGGAACGCTCACCATGATCAAACATATGAGGTTCCTGTATTGGTGGGCAATTAAGTGGAAAGCATCTGTTACATGATGAGATGTAAACCTAATAGGATGCCATTAGAATGATAGAATGGAGGGGTTATGGTCCCCAGGGAGTCCAACACAATGCTTGAGAAATTATTGCTGTGCCGTCATGATTTTACTAACACTTGCTAACACTCACAAATATTTCTTTCTCTCGGTCTTCCTTCTCTCTACCTCTGATTTCCCCTCTGATCTCTGTCTTTCTCTCTCTCTCTGAAGGTGAAGAGAGCGCCGTCTCCTCCCATCCCAACCCTGCAGAAGAAGTTGGGGCGTCAGCGTGCCCCCAGACCCCCCTCCGCAGACAGCCGCCAGTCAGCGGGAGCCTCTACTGTAAGTCGGCTGGCATCACTTACTGCACCAGATCCCACTGACGCCTGTCAATCACTCAAACTTTAGGTTTTGACATTTTGACTGGGAATAGTGGCAAGCATATACAAACAATTGGCAACAGGATGTAGTCATATTTAATATACATAAACATAAACACTGCTGCCCTCAACCTGACCTCGGCACCATTGCTAATGGCACAATGCTTGGCACAGACAGGACTAGGTTAACCTTATTCCCACCTGCTTTTTAAGCCAGATAAATTCATGTTTGTCAAATTTACATACATTTCACTGGAGGAGGTGAAATTGCAGTTTTATCTTTGAGCTGTATACAATTGTAACCATTGGTGCAGTAATTGTCATATTATTGTGTGTGTGTGTGTGTGTGTGTGCTTGTGTGTGTGTGTGTGTGTGTGTGTGTGTGTGTGTGTGTGTGTGTGTGTGTGTGTGTGTGTGTGTGTGTGTGTGTGTGTGTTCTCCCGTCAGGTTCGTTCCCTCTCTGCCCCTCACTCCCCACCTGTGCCTGCACGGCGGAATCAGCTCAGAGCCAAAGGTAAACAAAGGCAGTGATCGAGAAATAGCTTAGCCTTTGGGGGCGATTTCAGTTCACAATTTACTTTCATCAAAGTAAACCTCTTAATTAAGCTACTGGCTTAACTCAATTATCGTTACACTTCTATGCTACTAAGAGGGCAAAGTATTTCTACCTTTTTATGTGTAAAGAAAGAGTATTACAAAGGATTTTTCTAGATGTGTTTCAGTTGTCTAGCCCAACACTAAAGCATTGGAAGTACTGTATATCAGAATTGTCAATGACCAGTTGGCATACATTTTTTTATTATTATTATTATTATTATTATTTTTTTTTTTTTTATCATTCAACGGATTTAGACTGACGCCAAGGTGCTTTCCCTAACTGTGAAACTACCCATGTACAGTATGTTTATTGCGTGTGATCTGGATGTTGTATATGTGTTATATTTGTGTGTGTGTTCCAGAGGAGAAGCAATCTGTGATCAGTGAGCTGTCTGCACTGAGCAAACAGCTACGGAATGAGCAGAGGAGGCTGGAGAGACAGAGACTGCAGACCGAGAGAGAGGACATGGACACCCCACTCAGAGAGAGGTACACACACACACACACACACACACACACACACACACACTGTAGAGATCAAACATAAAATCGAACACAGACATGCACAAAGTGAGAAAACAAACACCCCACTCAGATGGGCACATGCAATACAGACACACTAACATGTAGGAAACACACAAATGTATATCAATGCAGAACACATATCAACGATCATAGATAGACACACTTGCTCTCCTCTACATAAATGCCAGGCCTGTCTGGATGAGATGCACAGTGACTTGTGTGTGTCGGGCTGCTTTGTGGAGCTTGTAAGCGGCTTACGCTCAGCACCCAGCACCCAATCCTGCCCTCGCCCTGACTAATAACGCACTGAGGTGTTTCATATTCTACACCCAGAGCACAGAGGCCACAGACTAGCACAGTGCAATGCTCCACTGCTCAGGAGCTGTCTCCTGTTCTCTGTTTCTGCTTTCTGTTCCCCTGTTCTCCATTTAGTTTTTAGTATATTCATCATGAAGCTGTTCCTCGACAGTGAGGCACAATGTGTGTTTTTGTCAGCTCAGAGAGTGTTTTATTGTGTGACACTGTGTGCTTTTTTGCTCCCAGGCGTAGAGAGCGCCCTCCGGTGGATGTGTTTGATATGGCGCGACTTCGCATGCAGGTTTCGGCCAAGAGGCCATCCTCCAGAACCCAGGGGCCAGTCAACATCCAGAACATACACGACTTTAACCAGCTCAAGTACAGAGGTACTGCCAGTTCACTCCCACAAGACACACACACACACACACACACACACACACACACACACACACACACACACACACACACACACACACACACACATTCTCAGTCACATCACATATCCCAATCAGATGTGTTGTTGGTGTAGCATGGATCATAAGTATGTTAATGGCGTGTCTGTAGCCTGAATACTGCCGTGCCCTCTCCTCTCCTCCTCTCCTCTCCTCTCCTCTCGTTATATGCATTATTCTGAACCCAGTGCTCCCATTATATGCCACCCTATGAGACTGGAACGTAGCCAAAGCCATTCACTGCAACACGACCCCTTCACATTGACTCCTAGAAGCTTTAGACACACACACACACACACACACACACACACACACACACACACACACACACACACACACACACACACACAGAGAGAGACACTTGCCCACACATACAGATACACTGCTATATTTCTTGAAATGGATTGCTGCCAAGTGAGGCCGTTTATCACATCCACCATCTGCTCTGAAAACTCTTTAACTAAGTTACACTTTTACTAGGTTTCTGGGCACTGAATCTGAGACAGCTGTGTGTGCGTGCGTGCACACATGTTGTATTTGTGGCCGTGTGTGTGTGGTCACAAGCTCTCCAACTGTGGCCATTAGCTCTCCTCTCTCTCTCTCTCTCTCTCTCTCTCTCTCTCTCTCTCTCTCTCTCTCTCTCTCTCTCTCTCTCTCTCTCTCTCTCTCTCTCTCTCTCTCTCTCTCACACTCTCTGGGCGATGTCCCATGTTCACATTACCACTCCGCTCCTGTTGGCTCCAAAACAACTGCGTACTACTGACTACTACTGGCAGCAGTTCCCAATGGTTTTAGACAATGCATGTTGAACACTAAAGTCTTCTGTGTGTGTGTGTGTCTGTATGATTGTGCTATTTTACGGCACACTGGACAGCAGAGAGGTCCACGGTTGGCTGGCTGGGATGGGGACGGCACTGGAGAGATGGCTGTGATTGACGCCACGGTCAGGGTTCATTTAGATTCGGAGATGTGTGTCAGGCGTGGGAAGAGAGGGAAAGACTGTTCCAGAATGGATTATTACACAAAATGTGTGTTTGTGCCCTGTTTTGTTTTTTTCCTTTGTCTATGTCTTCTCTGTGTGTGTGTGTGTGTGTGTTTGTATGAGAGGAGGCTAGAAATCACCACAGTGTCCATCTTCTCTCTCCAACTCCTTTCTCCCCACCAGTGACAGTCTGTGTCAGTGCTGCGGTGGTGGATGAGGCATGAGTCAGTGCTCCACGTATCAGTCCTATTTCTGTACAGAGGGGCCGCTGCCTTCCGGCCTCAATCTCCACCTGCCTCCATCTCTCTCTTTCTCTCTGTCTGTCACATGTTCACAACATCTGATAAAACCACCAATCTGATTATTGTCAGAATACAGAATATTCCACTTTACATGTTAAGCGAACTAGTAATAATCTGATTTCATGCTGACACATCTTCATTCAGGAATCATGATTAACTCAAACTAAAATCGGAGTATTAGTCACATGACCGATCTAATCAGATTAAAATTGAATACTCCAGGTCACTTATTCCGATTACATAAAATTGGATTTCAATCCAATTTCACAATATACATAACAATTTTTAATTGGCATAAAGAGTATAATCAGATTAAAATATGATTGTTTGCATGTAAACACACCCCTGCCATCTCTTATCTTTCCATTTCAGTTTTTCCCCTGTTTCTGTCTTACTCATGATCTTATCTTTATATTCCAGGACTCAGATCAATCTCTTTCTCTCTCCATTCCTCATCATGGCTGCCTCGGGCGTTAAAAATGCTGAGTCATGCTCCGACTGTTGGGCCAGCAGAGCGCCAGGCGGGTGGTGATGGAGGGGGTGGGGGCAGTGGGGGCAGTGGGGGTGGTGGGGGCATCCCAGAGAAATCTCAGTCCCTTCAGTCCTGCTGTAATCACTGGGGCTCAGGGCGCTCTGCCCACACTCTGCTCCGCTTGCTGATGATGCCTCCTGTGTGTCCTCAGAGCACCTCGCTGAACAGCAGCCGCGCCGGCTCATTGGCTGGCTTAGAGGAGGAAGTCCTCTGTGATTGGCTGGGGTCTGTTTGTTGTGGCCAGCAGCAGAACTCTGTTGGTGTGAGCAGCTGATGCTTGGTTGTTAGTGCAGCCCTGTGTGACTTGTGAACAGGGTGTGTGTGTGAGAGATGATGAGATGAGTCTGATTGCTTGTTTTTGTGTCTACAATTACAGAATGTGCACAATAGAGTCTAAAGAGTGATAGTGATTGCATTATGTCTGACTGTATTCCTGTGTGTGTGTGTTGTAGACAGCACGTCCCGTGAGGAGGTGCGTCAGGCCTACCCAGACCCCCCGTGTGACGATTACAGTCTGGAGCTCCAGCAGCAGGCACTGCTACGCCACCAACAACGCAAGATCAACAACATGAGGAAAGATAGAACAGGTTAGACACACACTCACCGCGTCAGACAATGTCCTTCCCACGACAATATGCCCATTGCTTCATTAATAACATTAATAATGACATTAATCACAATGATTGGTTCTGTGCGTATTTGCACCTGCTGTTCTGTTTTCTCCTCTCCACTGAAACATCACACACACACACTCATACACACACACACACACACACACACACACACACACACACACACACACACACACACACATACACACAGCCATAGCATCTGTCTGTACTAAGTGTCTGTTTCCCTTTGTATCTCTCTGACTCATATTCAGACGACCATAGATCTTCAAATTAGTCATATTTTCATTTCATTGTCATTAGTCATATTCTTCTTTCTGACTGAACACACGCATGCAAACACACACACACACACACACACACACACACACACACACACACACACACATGCGCGCGCCTACGCTGTTCATTCATTCACCAGCCCCTCTCCTCTCTGCAGATTACTTCGATCTGTCATCCCCGTCCAGGGCGCTTCATCATCAGGTAGGCGGGATCTCGCCCTCATCTGTTACGCACGTTTCAATTTTCCTGCAGGTAATATAGCTATCATGTGGCAGGTGGGAGCTTTGAGCTCATCAGTGTTTGCTGTGAAGGTCTTGCCCATGGTGTTAAATTGTCACATAGATTTTTGCCTGGTTAATAACAATGGATTTACTTAGACTTAAGACTGCTCATCATTCAAGTTAGGAATGGAATTGTTGTGCAATGACAATGGCAGTGGCTTTCTCAGTTCAAGCGTGTGTTGATGACATGTTGACTCTTTCACTGAAGCGTCTCTGCTCCCAGACAACGGAGTCTACTGAAGAGGGCACCAGACCAACACTGCTGCAGTCCGAAAGTGCCTTCATTGGTGAGTTAGGGTGTTTGTGTCTGCGTGTGCAGTGTTTCCTCTAGATTTGTTTTTAGCAGTGGGGGCAGCCAGGCCACCTGCAACTAAATATCAGAAGGTTACATATAAGGCTACAATATGATAAAAACTAGCATTTCATTAGAATATAATATCTTTCTTAACCTCTATTTACACACAGCTCTGACTAATTAAGCTTTTTTTACTATGGCTTAGACTCAGGATCTATAGCCTATAGCTTAATCTGAACCTATAGCATAATAATAATACCACAGGGTGAATTTTTTATTTATTTATTTATTTATTTATTTATTTTAATTCTAGTTGCTAATTAGTTGCTAATCACACCATTTAACGTGATTTGAGAGGGACATGTCACTGCTTGAACGTTTTGTGCATGTTGTAGAAACACAACCCACAACACAGCCTTTATTTGGTGCAAATAAAATTTGGTTTCTTTGGTTACTTTCTTTGGTTATAGTCCGCTATTCACATTACTAGGCCATCACCGCAAGTGCATACAAAATGTTTATGGCCAAGTTTTGTGCTGTTACTACAAGACGATTGAGTGCGCATCTAATAACAGCGGAGGCTCCGTGGGGAGACATCCACTCTCCATGTTTAATTTTTGCTGTTGTTGCGAGCTAATAGGCTACGATATGGGAATATTTTTGAATACGATCAGCTCCAGAAATTAATGGGTTTTCCTTAACCTGTGCTACACCTTTCCACGAAGTTGTGCGAAAATTGTAGTTGATAGCGCATGCCACTAACGTCTATAACAACAATATATTTATGGAATAAAACTAGACAGGTACCTCGGATTAGCATTGCTGTTTATTGTTAAACTGCAATTATCTGCAGCCAGCGGAGCGCATTTAACTGTGCGCCCGGAAAATAATGTGCGTCTGCCCTAATTCTGAAGCAGTGGCCACTGCTACAACATGAAGGGGAAACACTGGGAAGAAAGTTAATGTTTAAAATAGGCTACATCATTACATGTGAAGTGAAACTGGACGGGCCATAATAACCTCTGACTAGTTTTACTTATTGTCAAATTGCAATGTGAGCGGCAGCCAGCGGGGGAGATACGTCGGCAGGATTATTTAAAAGGCAACCGCAACTACATTGTGAGTCTGCCCTGATTCTGATACCATGGCGGCATTAATTTTACCGTGGCGGGCCGCCATGCTAAAATCAACGTAGAGGAAACACTGGTGGTGCGCGCATGTAGGGCAGCCGTGGCCTACTGGTTAGCACTTCGGACCTGTAACCGGAGGGTTGCCGGTTCGAACCCCGACCAGTAGGCACAGCTGAAGTGCCCTTGAGCAAGGCACCTAACCCCTCACTGCTCCCCGAGCACCGCTGTTGATGCCGGCAGCTCACTGCGCCGAGATTAGTGTGTGCTTCACCTCACTGTGTGCTGTGTGTGTTTCACTAATTCACGGATTGGGATAAATGCAGAGACCAAATTTCCCTCACGGGATCAAAAGAGTGTATATACTTATACTTATATGTGCGGCGGTTGGTGTTTTGGAACAATCAACTCTTAAAATGAGTGTCTGACAAACCAAAATTTGATACATTTGTTCAATGGATGTGTTTTCTAAAATGTGCATTAATCCAGAATAATAAAGATGGTCGCACTCCAAAATCACGCTTATTGTCTTTTAATATTTGTTCTCAGTAACAGCAGGGGTTTCAAACCTGAAAAGTCTGACATGGTAAGCAACAGCATGGCCAGCCCCTGATTGCATTCCTCCACCCACTCCATTCATTAAGGTTTCTGTGCCTCGGATGAGGCTTCAGAGTGGTCTGCTGCTGCAGCAGGGATTTAAGGAACCCGTGGTGCCAATTTTTTCCCTTTAATCTTCAATTCAGACATGGCAAACAGACAGTGAAGGAAAGACTAATGAGAGTGATGGGGAAGAAAGTGCAGAGGAAAGTGTGAATTATTACTAGTAAGAGCCCTGAAATGGATTAGTGTGTGTGTGTGTGTGTGTGTGTGTGTGTGCGCGCTGTAGACAGCGTGTCCCTTGAGGAAGAGTGTGAGGCCTACCCAGATGCCCCATGCGATGATCACAGTGTGGACATCCAGCAGCAGGCTTTGCTACGCTGCCAACAACGCAGGATCAACAACATGAGGAAAGACAGAACAGGTTTGAGGGAGGGTAAACGGGGAGACTCTATGGTGCAGTACTGACTCATGTTTGAGTTTGGATCTTGCTTATGGTATAAACTGTAAATTGATTTATTTAGCTTGTAGCCCAACTTTTCCCGTCATTTAAATGTGTCCAGGTGTCTAGAGAGATAGGAAGTGGGGAAAGAAGGAGGGAGTGTTGAGCCAGATGGAGAGACGTTTCACACACACACACGCACACGCACACGCACACACACACACACACACACACACACGCACACACACACAACACACACACCACACACGCACACACACGCACACACACACAAGCCCTCCTGCTGTGACCACATGGCAGCTTTCCACAGTGTCAGCAGGGAGCCTCCGGCCTGCAGCAGGCCTGCCACACTGAGGGTCACCATTGTAGACGGAGGGAGACATGACGGCCACAGAGCTGTCGGCCAGAGGGCATGTGGGAGGCAGGGAGGGGGAGGTCACTCCAGGATGAACGTGGCTGGTTAGAGTGAGAGGCACACATGTTTCTTTGCACGTGTGTGTGTGTGTGTAGTGATATGCAGATGGGTGATGTCGCTTTTCTTGTGTGTGTGTGTGTGTGGGTGTGGGGGTCACTCCTGGAAGAACGTGACTGACCAGAGTGATGTACAGATGGCTGCGTACCTTCTCTTTTTCTCGGTGTGCGTGTGTGTGACTAACTGACCGGTGTGTGTGTCCCTCTTCAGATTCCCATGCGGGTGCGTTCCCTGAGCCCTGTGAGGAGCGGAGAGAGAGACAGACCTCAGCGCGGGAGAGGAGGCGACTGCAACGGAGGATTGAGTTTGATGAAGTAAGACACGGCTGCTCTCTACGCCACTCTGAAGCACTGTGCTACTGAGTTCCAGAACTCTCTACGCCACTCTGAAGCACTGTGCTACTGAGTTCCAGAACTCCGCCAAGTCATCACTGACCTACTCCTCATTCTCTCTGCTGTACGGCTGGAGCAATTAATCAGCTTACTGATTAGTCGTCAACTATTAGATTAATTCATCAATAACTATTTGGTTTGTCATTTTGTAAAGAAAATACCTCAAAACCTGATTGCAGCTACTTAAACTGAAATATTTTCTGCGTTACTTAATTTACTATTATGTCAAACTAAATATCTTGGACAAAATATTGGGCATTTAAGAAAATAATCTTGGGTTTATCTTTTAACGTTTTCCGATCGACATTTTCTCTTTTTCGAAACATTTTTACACCATTTTCTGATATTGTATTTTAAAGAATTTCAAAGAATTGATTGATTAATCAAGAAAATAATCAATCATTGATTGACTATGCTATGCCTGTTTGGCCCTTTGTGTGTGGACAGCGGTTATTTAATTAAAGGAGTGTAGAAGTGTGACATTGAATGACATTCATTGCAGTGCATTCTTGTACAGCTCAAGAATGCACTGCAATGAATGTCCGTTGACAGTTAAAGAAGTGCTCTTGCAGTATATTAGCCAGCAACTAACCTGTTCAAATAAATTTGTTGATGAGCTTATAGTTACATTCATACTTCAGGGCCTACATTTTAGCTTGTATATTAGAAAGAATAGCTCATTGTCACATGGGGGCCTACTGTAAAGAGGTTAGGAGTTGCTGAGACCAATTAGCTCAATGGTTCTCAACACTGTGTGTGTGCAGGATCTGGATGCTCTGTCTGGGCAGCGCGAGGCAGACGGACCGTCAGACGCTCAGTCTCTCCGCAGTCTGGAGAGTGTGAGGGAGCGCAACCACCAGAGGATGAGACGCCTGGAGGACATGAGCAAGCAGAGCGGGAGACCAGGTCAGTAGAGAAGGGACGCACTGGGGTGACTGAACTGACTGGGTTGGTTGGTTGGTTGGTTTATTGAGTGGTGAACTGTTCTTGTTATTTCAAGTTGGTTTATAGGAATTAACTGGTTTAACTCAACAGTGTTATTATCAGTGGTGGGGATATGAACTGTACAGATGTCAAGATGTATTAAACCTTAACTTTGGTTGAAGTAGTGTTTTAAATCGTACTAATTATCAGTGATGACCATATTCAGTAATGTTATTAAAATAACTCCGAGCTGATCGTTATCATGCCATCATTTGACAAGCAGACGAAGTATAGTTAACGCTAAATGGGTACCCAACTCAACTGAAACTGACAAATGAGTCATGCTCTACTTGCGACAACACAATACCAGCCGTTCTGGGCGCGCATTGGCAGTGTCATACTCCACTGTCTGTATTTAAAGTCAATGTAGCATCAAAATGAGTTTGAAGCTATTATTTTAAGGTTAAAGAACTGTATTGTGTTGCTTTAACATTGTGACTAATTTTCTCCTCACAGGTGAGCTGTACCCTGACGAGGATGACGAGTTCTGGCAGACGACCTCCCCTCCCCTGGATAGACGCGTCTCTGTGGATACCGTTGCCACGGAGCCCTGGCTGAGGCCTGGCACCACGGAAACCCTGAAGAATTTCCTGGCAGGGCGACGACCGCTCAGCAAGGAAACTGTGACTGAGGACTGGGAGGGTCCTTCCACATACCATGGATGACCACAGAACAGCCACGCTAACCAACCCCTAACCCAGGTGCCTGAGGCCTCTTCCAAGGCTGATCTCAGAACAGATACACAGGTGCCTGAGGCCTCAGTAGGCCAGTAGTTTGCACTGCATTCATGAGTCATTGACCCTGTAGAGCATAACTTCAGAGCTAAAGAACACTGTTGTTATTTAACATCTTTTAATATTGATGTTTTATAATGTCTTAACTTTCTCTTTTATATCTGCCTGCTGCTGGTAATTTAATTTATTGGGTTTTTTTTTCATGTGTGCCTAAAAACAGAATAATTGCCTTGTGAGTAGCATTTGAATGTTGGTAAGGGACTGGACTAAGAATTGTAGTCTAAAGAGTTTCATGCCTCTTATTCACTGGAGACAGAAATTGTGTTTGTGTGTGTTCCCTTCTGTACAGATCATACACTTCAACCTGTTGTGCTTTTGTTTTTCTGTGTGCATGTCTTTGTGCATCTCTCTCCGCATTGTTGGTGCCTTTCTACTGTGATAAGGATTCTCATGTTTTTAGAACAGAATCAGCATCTATTCAGATGTTTTAGATGAAATAAATACCTATTTTAATTATATTGTTTCAGACTTCGAGTCATTGGTAGTTCATATCACCCTTGTGGTTACACTAACTGACTTTAGTTAGTACAGCTATAAGGGTTTTCAGCCACTGCTCTGATAATGGTGGAGTGGTTACTGGCATGGCTAGCAGCTAGGAATATAAATTATGGGTTAATGGCTACCCTCGTCTAGATTTGCTCAATACACCAATACTAGAAAAGTATCATGATGCCCTGCTTGAAATGAAAAAGGTTACAATACCTAAATACTTTTGATACAAATGGTGTTTTAATCAGGTTTTGTTTTTCATCAGTTAAAAAGACAAAACATAATTTAAGTTCTACAAAAAATTCAGTATTGGTATCTAAATACTTGGTAGGCATGGTATTGTATCAGTCATAATTGTTGTATCCTGACAACACTACCCTCTTCACAATGGTTTCAGTTAGGTTTAATTCTGAGGCATGCTTGTTTATTCTTGGTTGTAGACTGAGATTGGGATAACTAAATGTGTGGGAGTGGATACTTTTTCGCTACTGCCTTTGGACACCTGCATTTTTATTTGCCATTACCTTTGGGTAAAAGCATTTTTTTTTGTGTGTGTATATGTATGTATGTATGTATGTATATGTATATGTATATATATATATATATATATATATATATATATATATATATATATATATATATATATATATATATATATATATATATATATATATATATATATATATATATATTTTTTTTTTTCCTATAGTATATTATAGTAATATATATGTATATTACTTTGCATCATGCCTAACAATGCCCTGGCTTGAGCTGTTCTAAAATCACTGGAATCTATGGCATTTTGGAGCTTATTGCTTAATTTTATCACAAGATTTATAGATGAAAAGTCAAGTGGAAAGAGTTACCAAGACTGATTAGGAGACTATGGCGAGACCGACTATAATCCACATATGTTCAAGGAATTCATGACAACAGCACAAATAAACCAAGTTCAAAAACTTTATTGACCTATGACCTGATTAGAATGCTTCGGATGATAACCAGCTTTGTACAGAATGTTGTACAGGCTTATTTTTTTCCACATAGAAAACTTTACAGTGCTGTACCATTATACATTTCTTCTTCTATTCACCCAAACCAGGAATGCTTCAGATCCACACACCATCATCAAATGTTTGAAGCGCAGCTAACATTATTCATATGTTCTATACATACAACCCACCCCGAAAACAAACAAACAAAAAAAAAGATTTAAATATATTAAATTTTTTTCTTAATTTGTACACATACAGTGAAACCTACTCCAAACAGGGATACAGACCAGTGAAATCAGATGCAGTTCACACACACCTCATCAGCTCTTTGTTTTTTTTTCTGAAGTTCCAGTTTTCAAGAGAATCCCAGATGCGGACTTGCGGACATTTTTCTCTTAATTAAAAAAGTGTCAGTACATATAAAATGGAATAATTTAACTTATCAGTTTATATTGTAGCAATCAATTAGAAATCTCATTGGACAATCGGGGAGAGATGGCATAGTTAAATAAATTATCACAAAAGTAAAAATCTCCAGTGCATTTTGATAAAGAAAACAAGTGCAGCAAAATTCAGAGAAACCAAAACAAAAAATACAGAAATAAAATCTAGTGTTATGAGATTATTTTACAAAGCTGCATGTCTGTACAACTAGTTTCATCCAAGGAGCTATCAATGCTAATGTTAGCCATTAGCAATGTGAAACAAAAATTAGGATCGTCGAGTAACACGCGTTACTTGTTGGAACTAATCAATGATCTTTTGCTTGATTTTCATTCAGAATAGCTTTTTAAGATAATGTCGAGACAAAGCAAGAAACACCCCTTTTTTTAAATATATCAGCCTTCTGAAGTGTTTAATTTGAATAGTTGTCATTATATTCGCCGGTATGATCCTTTAGATGATATATGCTACTGTACAAAGCGTGGCCATTAGTTCAGTGAAGGGGATGTTTTTCCCCGACCCAGATTCTGTGATATTCTCGATGCAAAGACTCCAGGAAAATTCTGATACTTTCTAGAATCTAGAAGGTCTGCTGAAGTACTGCTGAGTGATGAAGAAAGGGGAAGCAGGCAGAGGATGAAGTCCTATCTGGTAGGGGCTCCTTAGCCTCGCCCTTGGGGGGGGGGGGGGGGGAGAAAAAAGACAAGAACCATTTGGACGGGTAAATAGAAGTGGGTTGTGGTTTGGTTTATGATGGGTTGTCTGTGAGGGACTTTCTGGGGGAGAAAGGGGGAGCTCGTCTTAATGCCCATGGAAGGTTCTAGACCTCCTGGGTGGCGTCCTCAGAAGCTCCCTGCTCAGCTGCAGGCAGCTGGGCGATTTGGAACACCATCCCAATTCTCAAGAAGAACTTCCGCAGAACAGCCCTGAGCTCTGGAATCAGGTCAAACTGCATGATCTCACACAGCAGGGGGTAGTACCGACTGGCATGGGCTTTGAACTGTGGAAGACACACACACACACACACACACACACACACACACACACACACACACACACACACACACACACACACACACACCACCATGATAACAAAGATCAGTATTCATGTCAATTCCAGTGGAACACAAACATTATTCTTGTGCAGGTGTAATTAATTCTAAACCCCACGTCTGCTGATGTCACGCCTGTTGACCTCTTGCAGTGCGGCGATGAGAAATAAACAGATATTCCCCCTGCTACACGTGAGCGCCGTACTTCATTAGCAGCCTAATTGAGCTTGATTGGAAGGGGCTGCTGATTACTCATTGATGAGATGCGTCTACTTGGGCTCTTCTGAACTGTCAAAGGAGGCACGAGGGAGAGGGAAAGGAATGGCTGCAAAGCTGAAAAAAACCCCTTTTGCTTCTCTCTGCAGCTCAGAGCCTTTCCTGGAATGATTGTTTTATTTTAACCGTCCTAAACACCAGACATATGGATGTCATTTGGATGTCCATCATGTGTAAGTACAGGATATCTAGGTGCTCAAAGCACAATCTCTGGCAGTCAGTCGATTCATAGGGCTGCAGCTACACTGCCGTTCAAAAGTTTGGGGTCACTTAGAAATGTCCATTCCACTCAATTATAGACAGAATACCAGCTGAGATTGCATTGTTTTAATTAGCGCAGCAGTTTTCAGATTACATTATGTGCTTACATAATTGCAAAACGGTTCTCCAATGTTTTCTCAGCTAGCCTTTTAAAATATCAGATTAGTAAACAGAATGTGCCTTTGGAACATTGGATGGATGATTGCTGATGATGGCCAATGTAGATATTGCATTAAAGATCAGCCATTTCTTTCAACAACAGTCATTTACAACATTAATTCATATTTATGAAAACAATGACATTTCTAAGTGACCCCAAACTTTTGAATGGTAGTGTACATAGGTAACCGTCGTCCTCATCATTAATTGAAAACTGGCCACCCTGGATACCATTTAATCCACTCAGCCCATTAGTGCAGAGGAAAATAAGTGATCCAGTTGAGGGGAATGCTCTACTGATCTTTACTTCAGTTTTAAAGTAGATTCGGCAGGCTCTGCTTTCATGTTTTAATGCTAGACCTAGTAGATTACTAGTAATTACTGGCTGACTTTAAAGCAGCCAGACTACAGCTACAACTAGACTGGCTAATTCTAGCACTGATACCACCTTGACACTGATTATATAGAAGTAGCACTAACTTGTCCTTATCTACCTTGATTGTTTCTATTGTTGGGAGTGGCTTTGGTTAAAAAGCGTCTGCCAAATGTAATGTAATGTAATGTAATGTAGAGCAGGCTTGAGTAAGTTGCTGCTCACCCTGTCGTCGCTGATCTTCAGGACCTTGGTGAGGAAGAGGAGCAGCAGGTTGGTCCAGGCCTCCCGGTGACTCTCCGAGGTCAGGGTGAGGAAGTAGGCCACGGCGTCACTGCACACACTGAGGTGGGAGACAGAGATACAGACAGGGCTAGAGCACAGACAGGGCTAGAGGACAGACAGGGCTAGAGGACAGACAAGTTTACACTGTCATGACTGTCAAAGTCGTCAGATCCCAGTCTGTCTTGTCTCCAAACTACTGTTTGTCATGTAAACGCACACAAAAAGTGACCAATACTCTGTGGCCTGATGCACATAGGGATTCTCTTGAAAACTATTCATCTCAAGGGTTTCATCCTGCTAATAATAAATTGTTATATTAAAAAGCATACTGAATCTATTGAACACATAGAATTAATTAAAATTTTGATAAATATTTGATGTGTCCTTAAATTTAGAGTGTTATGCCCAATGACTCATTCATTGAAACATCATCCACTAACAGCCACACAGAGCTGGTCAGATAAGCAGTGCTCTTAAGCACCTGGTCTGACCAGTGACTGTCGTCACTGCTGTTAGTCCAGCTGCCTCTGGCCCTGCGGCCCTGCTCTCTGGCTGTTACATAACCGCCATCTGCCCCGTCTCTCGCACGCCTCCCTCCCACTCCTACTCCGGGACTTCATCACTTCCCCCAAATCTCCGCTCGTCTGGCCCTGCCCACTCCAACATGAGCCAGCCAGCTAGCCAGTCTCCCACCCCCGCCACCAGCAGCTAGCCAGTCTCCCACCCCCACCACCAGCAGCTAGCCAGTCTCCCACCCCCACCACCAGCAGCTAGCCAGTCTCCCACCCCCACCACCTGCAGTCAACAATGCCAGTCTCCTCTTTTCCACCTCTGTGCGCATGTGCACACACGCACAAACATACCTATCGACCAGACGCCTTGTAGAGTAAAAAACGCCTTGCAGTCTAGCCACAACAGATTACGATGTCTGGCCTCCTGAGACAGACACCACGGTCACAGAGTCAGCTCTCTCTCTCTCTGTGTGTGTGTGTGTGTGTGTGTGTGTGTGTGTGTGTGAGAGAGAGAGAGAGAGATTGAGAGTATAACTGACACACACACACTTCCTTTTTCTTTTTTCACACTATCCCTCAATCCCTCTCTCACACACACACACTCTCTCTGCTTCCCTTCATCTCTCTTCCTCCACCTCTCCATCCCTCTTCTCTCTTTCTCTAGCGGTCCTCTCCTCCACCTCATCCTCCTTTCCCCCACTCTCTATCCCTCCCCCACCCTTCTCTCTCCCTGTGCCCTGACTTTTGCTGTCAGTCTAAGAGCCTGGTGCTTATCTGTGTCTTTAAGGGGAGAGGGAGGGCTGGAGTCCGAGGCTTTATTAAAGAGCAGCTGAGGACACGCTTCCTGCCAAAGCTCTGCTGCCCTTCACCAAGGCCAGAGACCGGAGACCATCAGGGCCATATCCATGTGACATTAGGGCCAGACTCAGGCCAGATTAGGGCCATACCCATGCCAAATCAGGGCCAGAGACCAGGGCCAAATTAGGACTAGATCCAGCGCCAGCCAGCCGCTATTTGAAACTCTCTCCCTCTGACACACATCCTCTGAATATGTGTGGGCTTAAAGGCTTGACAGAAAGATAGTATACAGAGAGAGAATGAGAGAAAGGGGGATGGAGGGGAGAGAGAGAAGATTTGGCCTCATCTCAATCTTTTTCAGGCTCATTAGTGAGATGTGCAGAGCCTTCAATGGATATGGATTGCTAACATAGGAGGCGAAGAGAGACTACTTCTTGTTTGTGTGTGTGTGTGTGTGTGTGTGTGTGTGTGTTGGTAGTGGTGGTTTGTGTCTGATTTAGAGGCTTCATCAACTAGTTGACTATTAAAATCACCAGTCAGTGCTTTAGGCAACAGTAAACTAGTCATGGCCAAAATGGCTAAAGGCTAAACGGAACATGCAAAATGAGACCTGTTCCCCATAACGACTACTTGACTTGACTAAGTCGACAACTACTATGAAAAACGTAACATATTGTACTCAATACTGATTGAGAAACCCCTAGTCTGAGAGAGAGTGTGTGTGTCTGTGTTTCACTATATACTGAATGTGTTGAGTGAGTGACTGAGGTGGTGTGTGTGTGTGTGTGTTTTTACACACAGCTGCTTTCTGTTTGCCACCCCGTTCATCTGATCGATACACACTCCCGGCGAGAAGAATAAATAAAGCCGTCGAACGTGCCCTCGCCTCTCGTTAGAGTAATTAAAACTTGTTTATGGAGCAGGGCTGTTTGTGTGTGACGAGGCTAGACACACACACACACACAAACACGTTGACATTGCAGGGGAGTATTATGTCTGTGTTTACATTTGAAGAGTGTGACCACATTAAAGGAAATTATTGGTCATAACAGGCATCGTAATGGACAAAGCGTTCCTTTGAGGTCTACACAGAAGACCATCACTAGAACTGCCCCAGTGCAGTCAACCCAAACATCATTACAACTCCAGGCAGATGCACTCTGATTAAAAGCACAGCGGCTCATTAGGGAGTTAAGCTGGGGGAGACAAACAGCCGTGGCTACATGTGGGTGTCATAGCAACATTAACGCTGATTGGAAAGCAGTTGGTCTCAAGATACTCTGTTGTATTTACTGGGCCACAACCTGTGATAGCAGTTGGAGTAGAGTTACATCAGGCAAGATTTGGTCCAGATCAGGGCATATCAGAAGTTATGAGTAACATTCCTACACACACACGAACATGCACGCACGCACACACACACACACACACACACACACACACACACACAGAGCGGTGGGTCTTACTTGAGCAGGCGCTGCTGCACCTCCTCCCAGGCGTCCTGGCGTGAGGGGTCGGTGTACATGCGGAAGAGGATGCGCAGACCACACGCCAGGCTGCTGGTCTCCTGCTTCAGCAGGTTGGGCTTGGACTTCCCCTTGAAACCTGCAGACACACACACACACATCCAACAAACACACACATCCAACAAACACACACACGCTGCATTACACTGACCAACACACACAGACACTTGAGTCTGCCGCCCTTGTCCCATGACAACATAGCACAGACTCTCTGTCCTCTTGTTCTTAAGAAAGTGGTTTGAAGTATAAAGTGGTTTCTTTGTGTTTCTTGAAGTAACGATCGTTGATGGTTATCACAGTCTGGTGTGCCGGGGGCGCAGTTTCTTGCGTCTCCTTTCAACAAGTGTTGGCCTTTAAAAAGTTATCTGGGGACCCTGTCAGCGCTTGTATGGCAAACACAGACACAGTCAGACCAAGAGTGACATTCTGCCCACCAGAGATTTTCCTCATCTCAACTGATGTGAAGGTTTCTACCCTTTACGTCCCTTTCGCTGTGCTTGGATGAGAGGGTGTTATGCAAGTTGTCTGTCAGTTCCTAGTTTGTGTAGTCTCTATGCATTTAGTACCTCCTTCTTGTAGTAAGCGTTATCTCTGTACACAACTTGCATTATTCGATGAATGCAAGAGTGCAACCAATTTACATATAGTTCATACATATATATTAGAATATATTTACATATAAATTCTCTTGATTATAATTTCTAAACAAACAATTTCACTTTTAAAAAGTTAAAAAGAAAACATGCTTAGCTAATTTAGTTAACAGACATCAAGCCAAACGAAATGCATCAAAAGTTGTTTTATCGTGATCCATGTCCCACATAGGTCTAAGTTCATAGTAACTGTCTTCCAAGGATCACTATTATGATTTTAGGAGCATAGCTACATCGCTGTGGAAAAACAGCTGTGAAATACTAGTTGGTGTGCAGACTTAGTAGCACTTAGTACAGACTTAGACTTAGTAGCGCTGAGCATTGCTATTTGTGTATTTGGAAGTGAGTGACCCACCGGCCTTCCAGAGTGCGGTCCTCTGCTCGTTGTTGGAGTTGAAGGCCTTGGCAAAGCGATGCGACTCCAGCAGGCAGTCGAGCAGCTTGAAGAGCTGTGCGGAGGTCAGGTAGCGGTACATGCCCTGGTCCTGCCTCTCCACGGGCACGTCTGCGTCCAGCGCGTCCCTCTGCAGAGCACCAGAGGACACACAATTTGGATCCATTACATTATCAATTAAAAATGCTAATGCTCTTATCTAGAGCGACTTACAGTGGACTATCTACAGGGGCCAGTTCCCCTGGGGCGATGTGGGGGTTAAGTGTACAGGGACACAATGTACAGGGGCACAATGGTGGCAGCCCCTGGGATGGAACTCAGAACCTTCTGGAAGGCCAGAAGGGCTGGTGGTGGTGGTGGCCACTAAAGTACCACCACCCACCTCCAAAGTCCAAAGGATCCAAGGGCAAAAGCAATAAAATAATGTACAAATATATTTTTTTCACAATGCTAGTAGAGCGCTCCATTGACTTGAATGGGATTTCCCAACGTTCTATGGTAAATTATTTTCATATAATTACCGCTGTCAATGGCAACAGGTTTTGTGCACCTGAAGTAATTTAATATAAAATGTTATTTAAAAATAAAATAATGTACAAATACTTTGTATCATATATGCATATATGTATACTAGTAACCACTGTTCTGTGAAAATTATGTGCAAGGAGCTACACTACTGGTTGGAAATAATATCAATTCACCTCGAGAGTCAATACTCACTACAACTTGCACAACACGTACAAGTAACTACCTGTAACTACCTGAGATGCTTACACACAAGCACATCACCACATGTAAACAACCTCCAGTGAACATGGCCTAGAGAGAGTGCAGGACTTGGTTCTCAGACCTAAGAGTCCTGCTGACTACCCAACTCCTGAGGTGCCAACACTGTGGCACATCACAGGGGAGCCTGAGGAGAGAGCGTTCTGAAGGAGCACTGCACTGTCGCACTCAGACAGACACAAACTCACACAGAGTTACAGCTCACACTGGGCGTGCGGCGGGAGAGAGAGAGAGACAGAGAGACAAAGACATAGACAGAGAGAGAGAGAGAGAGAGATATTCTATAGCTAATTCTGGTACATAACGTTGAAAACAGATAAATGTGTTTATTTGAAGCACACATACAAATACTGTAGGCTAGGTCAATTTCAAGTCGCTTACCATTGACTAGCCTACTTCCAAGTATTAGCCTATGCACAATAGATTTCTCTTCTTTAGCCTACATAATGCATAGGCTACACTTTGTAAACAAAAAGCAGCTGTGACAGGCAGCGGACGCGATATATTCTCGTCATATCTCGCATCTTGTGAACTCTACAAGCCCCCACCCCTCACTCGACAACCACACGGAGATTCTGTAATGTGCGTGTATGTCGTTCACACATACGTCCGTATAAGGTCAGTATAAGGTCTGCAGGTTAGCATCATATCTGAATCATCCGAAGGGTAGGACCTCCGTTTGACAAACCTCCTCATATACTCCGGAGGTTATATCTGAAAGCGCTTAGAGAGAACATCTGCTAGGTGCATCATCACAATTTGTCAAGTCTGAAATCATGTGGGGGCTTCAGAGGATGCAGATGTGGCCCAGAAATAAATTGGACTTGGAGATACTGTAACTTGGAGACGATGCAGACACCGCCACAGTGGTTCCCCTGACTGAGTTTGCGAAGCGTGACACTAACAACTAAAAAGGTCAGACAATCCTAGAGAGAGCGAATAAAAGCACAAGATGAATGTCTTCACCGTACAGCAGATCAGCGTGGGATTTGAATCTCAGTCATACTCTGCTACCAAAAATGAATAAATGAGGCCTGAATAAATTTACATTACTTAAATGAAAGATTTATGAGAGAGAAAGAGACCAACAGCTGTAGATGTCAATTCAAAGGGTGTCGCGGTCATCATATTTAATTTAATGGTGGAAAATAATTTAGAAAAATACTCCATCAATAAGTAAATAAGTTATTATAGTGAAATTAGGAAAGGTCTCATTAGGAAGATAAGGAGAAGTACATGTGACAGGTTTTAAATGCTGCAGAGTGGAGGGGGACTCACCTGAGCAGCGGCAAAGTTCTCAGCGTCCTCCTTCCTACTGGTGGCAGGGAAGAAGACGATGTTGTCTATGGTCTGAATGAGCTCCAACTGGACCACACATTTGATGAGGAGGGCAGCGAACAACCTCTGCTCCAGGATCTCTGCGCACACACACACACACGAACACACACACACACACACACACACAATGACGACAAGGTATGGAAACGATCCATTGTGTTGTTCTACATCATTTACCAAATGTTACTTGCTCAACACCAGTTTTCTCCAAGGGCAAACACCACATATTTACTCTGCTTCCATTAACAAACCAAACAAATCCCACTGATGCAAACATTGTGTATCCAAAAATGGCATGTTGGAAAAAGTGATAAACAGCCTAAACACACATCTAATTTAAGAATTAGCAAAAATGTAACTTCGTGTTTTCTAATTAAGCTATAATAAGATTTAGTCATTTGTATACTATTGTATTTACAAAGGCGTATTAGTAGTACTGTAGCATGACTTTCCATGTGGCACAGAACTTACTTGTAGGGGTCCTTGCTCTGGGGCCGTCCTCATTCATGCCCGAGACTGTGCTGAACTGAGACTGTCTCCGGTTGTCCATAGGGACCTTCTCCATGCTGTTGATGGACTGCTGATCTTCTGTGCGTGCCTGGATGTCTATTGACTTCTGGGAAATTGAGTCCTGAATGGAGTATTGAATTAAACAATACTTTGAGTAATGCACAGAAATGACTACTGAAATGACTGTCCAATAATTGCAGAAATCAAGGCTACATCAGGACTGAGTACTGATGAGCTCATTTTTCATTATATATTATACCATTAAGGCTTAAGCTTATTAAGGCTTAACTCATACAGTATGCAATGCACCATTCTCTGTAAGTTGTTAAGAAGTACCCAAGCCAGAATGTATAAAACCTAGACATTTTATAAAACTATTTGATGTTTGTTGACATACCAGCTGCTTGTCTGAGTCCATATGTGTGATATCACCTTCCGGCCTCCATGTTAAGAGCCTAAGCATTTGACAGAACACCAAAAAAGCTGATTAAGATTCTGGTCACAAGACCGTAAGTCATGAAGACAAGCATTTGTGGCAGGATGTCCTTGCGAGCAGTGGACTTCACAGACACATCTGCTTTTATGGGTTCAGTTAAGCCCCGATGTTAAGTGTCTGTCAGCCGAGCTACACCAGATGTACAATTGAAGCGCTACATTTGCGGAGTGTAAAAATAGTTTTAGAAGACTGGTCTAATTACAGTGCATGAAAATGCACTGTACTGTTCTTCCTAGGCTTCTTCTTCTTCTTCTCATTTTTCTTCTTCTAACGCAGTTAATACAGCTTCAACCGTTTAACGTAGAAACTTCATTCAAACTATGTTACGTAGGTCTTACTTATGACATCTGGGCTTTGTATTTTTCATCTTTGTAACTTTTATACTTTTTAAACTATTTATTAAAAACTACTCAAAGTTTCCCCATAGACTTAACATTAGGCTGATGACATCACAATGGGCTAATTAACTTGATTTGCACCTGTATCAACTTCCAGCTGCTCACCTAGGCCTCATCAAAAAGCCAGTTAAACTGATTGCACCTGTATGAACTGCTTTCTGTTGAACTAGGCCAACTCTCTCTGTGTCTCTCCATTCTACAAGGATATAAGGCACATTCCATCCAACTTTCTATCCATTCATCCTCTTCAAACCATTCACTCATCCACCCATTAAACTATCCATCAACATCCATTAAACAATCTGCCTATCTACATCCATTCAACTTTCTGTCTATCAACATCCATTACACTATCTACATTTAACTTTTAAACTATATACTCTGTCTCAGGCTTTAAGCATACAAACTGGCTCTGTTAAGATATATATATCCTGTTCAACTGTTTCTTCTGCCCACAACTGTTTGTCATTCCAACTATATTAAACCTCATCTACCTAGCAAATAATTTAACCTTTTAAACTATCCACCTATTTAACTGTTCAGTCATTCCAACTACATGTATATTAAACCTTGTCTACCTAGCAAATAATTTAACCTTTTAAACTATCCACCTATTTAACTGTTCAGTCATCCCAACTATATTAAACCTCATCTACCTAGTTCAGTCATTCCAACTATATTAAACCTCATCATGTTGGTTGCCAATTAGCACATCGTTTGCTTTAACAATATATTTCACACCATATGTTTTGCATTTTCATGCACTGGTAATTTCCTCGAAATTACATTTTCTAGTTTTTTTATAATATACGTGCCACCATCACGTCTGGTGTAGCCAGTTCCAATGATTATAGTGTAAGCTAGTCGTTTCAGCACACACTCAGTGAACAGAATACTTCAATTACATGCCTGGTGTAGCTTCCTGTGAGATTGTTACATAGCAAGAAAGAGCTATCGAAATTGCACTCAGTGCATACAGCCCTTGAACCCTTGACTTGAGTGTCTTGATGAATCTGTAAGCCCTGTCAGTGGACTCATCTCTTACGCGTGAGGGATGGTGGTCTTGAAGATGTCCAGCATGCAGTTGCAGGTCTTGTCCCAGGTCTCTGGACTGAACTTCTCCCCGTTCAGAATGACCACGTTCTCCAGACAGTTGGTGCCCGATCTGGCCAGCTGCTCATTATCTGCAACAGAAACCGAACAGATGTAAGCCCAGTGAGATGGGGCCGGTAACCATGGTTACCACATGAGCATAAGAAAGGACCCATTGATTATGGGTTTGATAACCATGAAGCAATTCCCTGTATTGCGGTCAGTGCCAGAAACTCATAAGGACCTAGATGTGTGTTTGCCCACTATTCTACTGAAGCATATTATATATTTACCCATGACCACTCACCTTGCT